>NW_027475653.1:0-36375 GCF_051020985.1 Nomia melanderi | reverse complement strand
CTATGTAAAACTATATAAAACTATATAAAACTATATAGAACTATATAAAACTAATAATACTAAATAAAACTATATAGTACTGTATCAAACTATATAAAACTATATAAAACTAACAAAACTATATAAAACTATTTAAAACTAAATAAAACTATATAAACCTATATAAAACTATATAAAACTAACTACACTATACAAACCCATATAAAACTCTATAGAACTATATAAAACTAATAATACTGAATAAAAGTATATAGTACTGTATCAAACTGTATAAAACTATATAAAACTAACAAAACTATATAAAACTATATAAAACTCTATAAAACTATATAAAACTATATAAAACTATATTAAACTATATGAGACTATATAAAACTATATAAAACGATATAAACCTATATAAAACTCTATAGAACTATATAAAACTAACAAAACTATATAAACCTATATAAAACTCTATAGAACTATATAAAACTATTTAAAACTATATGAAACTATATAAAACTATATAAACCTATATAAAACGAATAAAACTATATAAAATTATATAAAACTATATAAAACTATACAAAACTAACCAAACTATATAAAACTATATAGAAATATATAAAACTAAATAAAACTATATAAAACTATCAAAACTATATAAACCTATATAAATCTCTATAGAACTATATAAAACTATATAAAACTAGATAAAACTATATTAAACTATATAAAAATATATAAAACTATATAAAACCATATAAAACTGTATAAAACTATACAAAACTATATAAAACTAACAAAACTATATAAAACTACATAAAACTATATAAAACTATATATAAATATATAAAACTAATAAAACTATATAAAACTATATAGTACTATTTAAAACTATATAAAACTATATAAAACTACAGAAAACTATATAAAACTATATAAAACTATATAAACCTATATAAAACTCTATAGAAATATATAAAACTATATAATACTATATAAAACTATATACACCTATATAAAACTCTATAGAACTATATAAAATTATATAAAACTATATAAAACAATGTAGTACTATATAAAGCTATATAAAACTCTATAGAACTATATAAAACTATATAAAACTATATAAAACTCTATAAAACTGTATACAACTATATAAAACTATGTAAACCTATATAAAACTCTATTGAACTATATAAAACTATATAAAACTAACAAAACTATATAAGACTATATAAAACTATATAAAACAAACAAAATTATATAAAACTATATAAAACTCTATAAAACTATATAAAACTATATAAAACTATATAAAAATATATAAAACTATATAAAACCATATAAAACTGTATAAAACTATACAAAACTATATAAAACTAACAAAACTATATAAAACTACATAAAACTATATAAAACTATATATAAATATATAAAACTAATAAAACTATATAAAACTATATAGTACTATTTAAAACTATATAAAACTATATAAAACTACAGAAAACTATATAAAACTATATAAAACTATATAAACCTATATAAAACTCTATAGAACTATATAAAACTATATAAAACTATATAAAACTATATAAAACTATATAAAACTAACAAAACTATATAATACTAACGAAAACTATATAAATCTATACAAAACTCTATAGAACTATATAAAACTATATAATACTATATAAAACTATATACACCTATATAAAACTCTATAGAACTATATAAAATTATATAAAACTATATAAAACAATGTAGTACTATATAAAGCTATATAAAACTCTATAGAACTATATAAAACTATATAAAACTATATAAAACTCTATAAAACTGTATACAACTATATAAAACTATATAAAACTATATAAAACTATATATAGCTAATAAAACTATGTAAAACTATATAATACTGTATAAAACTATATAAAACTATATAAAACTATATAAAACTTTATAAAACTAACAAAACTATATAAAACTATATAAAACAATATAGAAATATATAAAACTAGTAAAACTATATAAAACTATATAGTACTATGTAAAACTATATAAAACTATATAAAACTAACAAAACTATATAAAACTATATAAACCTATATAAAACTATATAAAACTAACAAAACTATACAAACCCAAATAAAACTCTATAGAAGTATATAAAACTATATAAAACTATATAAAACTATATAAAACTATATGAAACTATATCGAACTAACAAAACTATATAAACCTATATTAAACTCTATAGAACTATATAAAACTATATAAAACTAATAAAACTATATAAAGCTATATAAAACTATATAAAACTAACAAAACTATATAAAACTATATAAAACTCTATAAAACTATATAAAACTATATAAAACTATATAAAACTATATAAAACTATATAAAACTATCTAAAACTATATAAAACTAACAAAACTATATAAAACTATATAAAACTATATAAAACTATATAAAACTAACAAAACTATATAAAACTATATAAAACTCTTTAAAATATATAATACTATATTAAACTATATAAAACTATATAAAACTATATAAACCTATATAAAACTATATAAAACTAACAAAACTATACAAACCCATATAAAACTCTATAGAAATATATAAAACTATATAAAACTATATAAAACTATATAAAACTATATAAAACTATATGAAACTATGTAAAACTGTATAAAAATCTATAAAACTATATAAAACTATATAAAATGATATAAAAGTAAATAAAACTAACAAAACAATATAAACTTATATAAAACTCTATTGAACTATATAAAAATATATAAAACTATATAAAACCATATAAAACGATTAAAACTATATAAAATTATATGAAACTGTATAAAACTATATAAATCTAACAAAACTATATATAACTATATAAAACTATATAAAACTATATAAAACTATATAAAACTATATAAAACTATATCGAACTAACAAAACTATATAAATCTATATTAAACTCTATAGAACTATATAAAACTATATAAAACTCATAAAACTATATAAACCTATATAAAACTCTATAGAACTATAGAAAACAATTTAACACTATATAAAACTATATAAACCTATGCAAAACTCTATAGAACTATATAAAACTATATAAAACTATATAAAACTATATAAAACTAACGAAACTATATAAAACTATATAAAACTAACAAAACTATATAAAACTCTATAAAACTCTATATAAGTATATAAAACTACATAGAACTATATAAAACTATATAAAACTAACAAAACTTTATAAACCTATATAAAACTCTATAGAACTGTATAAAACTGTATAAAACTATATAAAACTATATAAAACTATACAAAACTATGTAAAACTATATAAAATTATATAAAACTATATAAAACTATATAAAACTATATAAAGCTAATAAAACTATGTAAAACTATATAATACTATATAAAACTATATAAAACTATATAAAACTAACAAAACTATATAAAACTATATAAAACTATATAAAACTCTATAAAACTATATAAAACTATATTAAACTATATAAAACAATATAAAACTATATAAAACTATATAAAGCTAACAAAACTTTATAAAACTATATAAAACAATATAGAAATATATAAAACTAATAAAACTATACAAAACTATATAGTACTATGTAAAACTGTATAAAACTATATAAAACTAACAAAACTATATAAAACTATATAAAACTATATAAAACTATATAAAACTCTATAGAACTATATGAAACTATGTAATACTATATAAAACTATATAAAACTATATAAAACTATATAAAACTATATAAAACGATATAAAAGTATATAAAACTAACAAAACTATATAAAACTATATAAAACGATATAAAAGTATATAAAACTAACAAAACTATATAAAACTATATAAAACTATATAAAACTATATAAAACTATATAAAACTATATAAAACTGACAAAACTATATAAAACTATATAAAACTATATAAAACTATATAAAGCTATATAAAACTAACAAAACTATATAATACTAACAAAATCATATAAACATATACAAAACTCTATAGAACTATATAAAACTATATAATACTATATAAAACTATATAAAACTATATAGTACTATGTAAAACTATATAAAACTATATAAAACTAACAAAACTATATAAAACTATATAGAACTAACAAAACTATATAAAACTATATAAAACTATATAAAACTCTATAAAACTATTTAAATCTAACAAAACTATATAAAACTATATCAAACTATATCAAACTAACATAACTATATAAACCTATATATAACTCTATAGAACTGTATAAAAATATATAAAACTAAATAAAACTAATAAAACTATATAAAACAATATAGTACTATATAAAACTATATAAAACTCTATAGAACTATATAAAACTATATAAAACTATATAAAACTCTATAAAACTGTATAAAACTATATAAAACTATATAAAACTATATAAAACTATATAAAGCTAATAAAACTATGTAAAACTATATAATACTATATAAAACTATATAAAACTATATAAAACTAACAAAACTATATAAACCTATATAAAACTATATAAAACTATATAAAACTATATTAAACAATATAAAACTATATAAAACTATATAAAACGATACAAAAGTATATAAAACTAATAAAACGATATAAAACTATATAAACCTATATAAAACTCTATAGAACTATATTAAACTATATAAAACTATATAAAACTATATAAAACTATATAAAACTATATAAAACTGTATAAAACTATACAAAACTATATAAAACCAACAAAACTATATAAAACTACATAAAACTATATAAAACTATATATAAATATATAAAACTAATAAAACTATATAAAACTATATAAAACTATATAAAACTATCTAAAACTATATAAAACTAACAAAACTATATAAAACTATATAAAACTATATAAAACTATATAAAACTAACAAAACTATATAAAACTATATAAAACTCTATAAAAATATATAAAACTATATTAAACTATATAAAACTATATGAAACTATATAAACCTATATAAAACTCTATAGAACCATATAAAACTATATAAAACTATATAAAACTAACAAAACTATATAAAACTATATAAAACTCTATAAAACTTTATAAAACTATATAAAACTATATAAAACTATATAAAACTATATAAAACTAACAAAACTATATAAAACTATATAAAACTATATAAAACTATATAAAAATATATAAAACTATATAAAACCATATAAAACGATTAAAACTATATAAAATTATATGAAACTATATAAAACTATATAAATCTAACAAAACTATATATAACTATATAAAACTATATAAAACTATATAAAACTATATAAAACTATTTAAAACTAAATAAAACTATATAAACCTATATAAAACTATATAAAACTAACTACACTATACAAACCCATATAAAACTCTATAGAACTATATAAAACTAATAATACTGAATAAAAGTATATAGTACTGTATCAAACTGTATAAAACTATATAAAACTGACAAAACTATATAAGACTATATAAAACTATATAAAACTAACAAAATTATATAAAACTATATAAAACTCTATAAAACTATATAAAACTATATAAAACTATATAAAAATATATAAAACTATATAAAACCATATAAAACTGTACAAAACTATACAAAACTATATAAAACTAACAAAACTATATAAAACTACATAAAACTATATAAAACTATATATAAATATATAAAACTAATAAAACTATATAAAACTATATAGTACTATTTAAAACTATATAAAACTATATAAAACTACAGAAAACTATATAAAACTATATAAAACTATATAAACCTATATAAAACTCTATAGAACTATATAAAACTATATAAAACTATATAAAACTATATAAAACTAACAAAACTATATAATACTAACAAAACTATATAAATCTATACAAAACTCTATAGAACTATATAAAACTATATAATACTATATAAAACTATATACACCTATATAAAACTCTATAGAACTATATAAAATTATATAAAACTATATAAAACAATGTAGTACTATATAAAGCTATATAAAACTCTATAGAACTATATAAAACTACATAAAACTATATAAAACTCTATAAAACTGTATACAACTATATAAAACTATATAAAACTATATAAAACTATATAAAGCTAATAAAACTATGTAAAACTATATAATACTATATAAAACTATATAAAACTATATAAAACTAACAAAACTATATAAACCTATATAAAACTCTATAAAACTATATAAAACTATATAAAACTAACAAAACTATATAAAACTATATAAAACTCTATAAAAATATATAAAACTATATTAAACTATATAAAACTATATGAAACTATATAAAACGTTATAAAAGTGTATAAAACTAATAAAACTATATAAACCTATATAAAACTCTATAGAACTATATAAAATTATATAAAACTATATAAAACTATATAAAACTATATAAAACTAACAAAACTATATAAAACTATATAAAACTCTATAAAACTATATAAAACTATATAAAACTATATAAAACTATATAAAACTATATAAAACTATATAAAACTATATAAAACTATATAAAACTAACAAAACTATATAAAACTATATAAAACTATATAAAACTATATAAAACTATATAAAACTATATAAAACTAACAAAACTATATAAAACTATATAAAACAATATAGAAATATATAAAACTAGTAAAACTATATAAAACTATATAGTACTATGTAAAACTATATAAAACTATATAAAACTAACAAAACTATATAAAACTATATAAAACTAACATAACTATATAAAACTATATAAACCTATATAAAACTCTATAGAACTATATAAAACTATATAAAACTATATAAAACAATATAGTACTATATAAAGCTATATAAAACTCTATAGAACTATATAAAACTATATAAAACTATATAAAACTCTATAAAACTGTATAAAACTATATAAAACTATATAAAACTATATAAAGCTAATAAAACTATGTAAAACTATATAATACTATATAAAACTATATAAAACTATATAAAAATAACAAAACTATATAAACCTATATAAAACTCTATAAAACTATATAAAACTATATTAAACTATATAAAACTATATAAAACTATATAAAGCTAATAAAACTATGTAAAACTATATAATACTATATAAAACTAGATAAAACTATATTAAACTATATAAAACTATATAAAACTATATAAAACTATATAAAACTATATAAAACGATATAAAAGTATATAAAACTAACAAAACTATATAAAGATATATAAAACTCTATTGAACTATATAAAACTATATAAAACTATGTAAAAATATATAAAACTATATGAAACTAACAAAACTATATAAACCTATATAAAACTCTATAAAACTATATAAAACTATATTAAACTATATAAAACTATATAAAACTATATAAAGCTAATAAAACTATGTAAAACTATATAATACTATATAAAACTATATAAAACTATATAAAACTATATAAAACTATATAAAACTATATAAAACTATATAAAACTATCTAAAACTATATAAAACTAACAAAACTATATAAAACTATATAAAACTATATAAAACTATATAAAACTAACAAAACTATATAAAACTATATAAAACTCTATAAAAATATATAATACTATATTAAACTATATAAAACTATATGAAACTATATAAACCTATATAAAACTCTATAGAACCATATAAAACTATATAAAACTATATTAAACTAACAAAACTATATAAAACTATATAAACCTATATAAAACTATATAAAACTAACAAAACTATACAAACCCATATAAAACTCTATAGAACTATATAAAACTATATAAAACTATATAAAACTATATAAAACTATATAAAACTATATAAAACTATATAAAACTATATAAAACTATATAAAACTAACAAAACTATATAAAACTATATAAAACAATATAGAAATATATAAAACTAGTAAAACTATATAAAACTATATAGTACTATGTAAAACTATATAAAACTATATAAAACTAACAAAACTATATAAAACTATATAAACCTATATAAAACTATATAAAACTAACAAAACTATACAAACCCAAATAAAACTCTATAGAAGTATATAAAACTATATAAAACTATATAAAACTATATAAAACTATATAAAACTATATGAAACTATATAAAACTGTATAAAACTATATCCAACTAACAAAACTATATAAACCTATATTAAACTCTATAAAACTATATAAAACTATATAAAACTATATAAAACTAGATAAAACTATATAAAACTATCTAAAACTATATAAAACTAACAAAACTATATAAAACTATATAAAACTATATAAAACTAACAAAACTTTATAAACCTATATAAAACTCTATAGAACTGTATAAAACTGTATAAAACTATATAAAACTATATAAAACTATACAAAACTATGTAAAACTATATAAAACTATATAAAACTATATAAAACTATATAAAACTATATAAAGCTAATAAAACTATGTAAAACTATATAATACTATATAAAACTATATAAAACTATATAAAACTAACAAAACTATATAAAACTATATAAAACTATATAAAACTCTATAAAACTATATAAAACTATATTAAACTATATAAAACAATATAAAACTATATAAAACTATATAAAGCTAACAAAACTTTATAAAACTATATAAAACAATATAGAAATATATAAAACTAATAAAACTATACAAAACTATATAGTACTATGTAAAACTGTATAAAACTATATAAAACTAACAAAACTATATAAAACTATATAAAACTATATAAAACTATATAAAACTCTATAGAACTATATAAAACTATGTAATACTATATAAAACTATATAAAACTATATAAAACTATATTAAACTATATAAAACTATATAAAACTATATAAAACTATATAAAACTATATAAAACGATATAAAAGTATATAAAACTAACAAAACTATATAAAACTATATAAAACGATATAAAAGTATATAAAACTAACAAAACTATATAAAACTATATAAAACTATATAAAACTATATAAAACTATATAAAACTGACAAAACTATATAAAACTATATAAAACTATATAAAACTATATAAAACTAACAACACTATATAAACCTATACAAAACTCTATAGAACTATATAACACTATATAATACTATATAAAACTATATAAACCTATATAAAACTCTATAGAACTATATAAAACTATATAAAACTAACAAAACTATATAAAACTATATAGAACTAACAAAACTATATAAAACTATATAAAACTATATAAAACTCTATAAAACTATTTAAATCTAACAAAACTATATAAAACTATATCAAACTATATCAAACTAACATAACTATATAAACCTATATATAACTCTATAGAACTGTATAAAAATATATAAAACTAAATAAAACTAATAAAACTATATAAAACAATATAGTACTATATAAAACTATATAAAACTCTATAGAACTATATAAAACTATATAAAACTATATAAAACTCTATAGAACCATATAAAACTATATAAAACTATATAAAACTAACAAAACTATATAAAACAATATAAAACTCTATAAAAATATATAAAACTATATTAAACTATATAAAACTATATGAAACTATATAAAACGTTATAAAAGTGTATAAAACTAATAAAACTATATAAACCTATATAAAACTCTAAAGAACTATATAAAATTATATAAAACTATATAAATCTATATAAAACTATAAAAAACTATATAAAACTATATAAACCTATATAAAACTCTATAGAACCATATAAAACTATATAAAACTATATATAACTAACAAAACTATATAAAACTATATAAAACTATATAAAACTATATAAAACTATATAAAACTATATAAAACTATATAAAACTATATAAAACTATATAAAACTAACAAAACTATATAAAACTATATAAAACAATATAGAAATATATAAAACTAGTAAAACTATATAAAACTATATAGTACTATGTAAAACTATATAAAACTATATAAAACTAACAAAACTATATAAAACTATATAAACCTATATAAAACTATATAAAACTAACAAAACTATACAAACCCATATAAAACTCTATAGAAGTATATAAAACTATATAAAACTATATAAAACTATATAAAACTATATAAAACTATATGAAACTATATAAAACTGTATAAAACTATATCGAACGAACAAAACTATATAAACCTATATTAAACTCTATAGAACTATATAAAACTATATAAAACTAACAAAACTATATAAAACTATATAAAACTCTATAAAACTATATAAAACTATATAAAACTATATAAAACTATATAAAACTATATAAAACTATCTAAAACTATATAAAACTAACAAAACTATATAAAACTATATAAAACTATATAAAACTATATAAAACTAACAAAACTATATAAAACTATATAAAACTCTATAAAAATATATAATACTATATTAAACTATATAAAACTATATGAAACTATATAAACCTATATAAAACTCTATAGAACCATATAAAACTATATAAAACTATATAAAACTAACAAAACTATATAAAACTATATAAACCTATATAAAACTATATAAAACTAACAAAACTATACAAACCCATATAAAACTCTATAGAACTATATAAAACTATATAAAACTATATAAAACTATATAAAACTATATAAAACTATATCGAACTAACAAAACTATATAAACCTATATTAAACTCTATAGAACTATATAAAACTATATAAAACTCATAAAACTATATAAACCTATATAAAACTCTATAGAACTATAGAAAACAATTTAACACTATATAAAACTATATAAACCTATGCAAAACTCTATAGAACTATATAAAACTATATAAAACTATATAAAACTATATAAAACTAACGAAACTATATAAAACTATATAAAACTAACAAAACTATATAAAACTCTATAAAACTCTATATAAGTATATAAAACTACATAGAACTATATAAAACTATATAAAACTAACAAAACTATATAAACCTATATAAAACTCTATAGAACTATATAAAAGTATTTAAACCTATATAAAATTATATAAACCTATATAAAACTAGATAAAACTATATTAAACTATATAAAACTATATAAAACTATATAAAACTATATAAAACAATATAAAACGATATAAAAGTATATAAAACTAACAAAACTATATAAAGATATATAAAACTCTATTGAACTATATAAAACTATATAAAACTATGTAAAACTATATAAAACTATATGAAACTAACAAAACTGTATAAACCTATATAAAACTCTATAAAACTATATAAAACTATATTAAACTATATAAAACTATATAAAATTATATAAAGCTAATAAAACTATGTAAAACTATATAATACTATATAAAACTATATAAAACTATATAAAAATAACAAAACTATATAAACCTATATAAAACTCTATAAAACTATATAAAACTATATTAAACTATATAAAACTATATAAAACCATATAAAACGATATAAAAGTATATAAAACTAATAAAACTATATAAACCTATATAAAACTCTATAGAACTATATAAAACGATATAAAACTATATAAAACCATATAAAACGATTATTACTATATAAAACTATATAAAACTATATAAAACTATATAAAACTATCTAAAACTATATAAAACTAACAAAACTATATAAAAGTATATAAAACTATATAAAACTAACAAAACTATATAAAACTATATAAAACAATATAGAAATATATAAAACTAGTAAAACTATATAAAACTATATAGTACTATGTAAAACTATATAAAACTATATAAAACTAACAAAACTATATAAAACTATATAAACCTATATAAAACTATATAAAACTAACAAAACTATACAAACCCATATAAAACTCTATAGAAGTATATAAAACTATATAAAACTATATAAAACTATATAAAACTATATAAAACTATATGAAACTATATAAAACTGTATAAAACTATATCGAACGAACAAAACTATATAAACCTATATTAAACTCTATAGAACTATATAAAACTATATAAAACTAACAAAACTATATAAAACTATATAAAACTCTATAAAACTATATAAAACTATATAAAACTATATAAAACTATATAAAACTATATAAAACTATCTAAAACTATATAAAACTAACAAAACTATATAAAACTATATAAAACTATATAAAACTATATAAAACTAACAAAACTATATAAAACTATATAAAACTCTATAAAAATATATAATACTATATTAAACTATATAAAACTATATGAAACTATATAAACCTATATAAAACTCTATAGAACCATATAAAACTATATAAAACTATATAAAACTAACAAAACTATATAAAACTATATAAACCTATATAAAACTATATAAAACTAACAAAACTATACAAACCCATATAAAACTCTATAGAACTATATAAAACTATATAAAACTATATAAAACTATATAAAACTATATAAAACTATATCGAACTAACAAAACTATATAAACCTATATTAAACTCTATAGAACTATATAAAACTATATAAAACTCATAAAACTATATAAACCTATATAAAACTCTATAGAACTATAGAAAACAATTTAACACTATATAAAACTATATAAACCTATGCAAAACTCTATAGAACTATATAAAACTATATAAAACTATATAAAACTATATAAAACTAACGAAACTATATAAAACTATATAAAACTAACAAAACTATATAAAACTCTATAAAACTCTATATAAGTATATAAAACTACATAGAACTATATAAAACTATATAAAACTAACAAAACTATATAAACCTATATAAAACTCTATAGAAATATATTAAACTATTTAAACCTATATAAAATTATATAAACCTATATAAAACTATATAAAACTATATAAAACTATATAAAACTATATAAAACTATATAAACCTTTATAAAACTATATAAAACTAAAAAAACTATATAAAACTATATAATACTATATAAAACTATATAAAACTCTATAGTACTATATAAAACTATATAAAACTATGTAAAACTATATAATACTATATAAAACTATATAAAACTATATAAAACTAACAAAACTATATAAACCTATATAAAACTATATAAAACTATATAAAACTAACAAAACAATATAAACCTATATAAAACTATATAAAACTATATAAAACTATATTAAACAATATAAAACTATATAAAACTATATAAAACGATACAAAAGTATATAAAACTAATAAAACTATATAAACCTATATAAAACAATATAGTACTATATAAAACTATATAAAACTCTATAGAACTATATAAAACTATATAAAACTATATAAAACTCTATAAAACTGTATAAAACTATATAAAACTATATAAAACTATACAAAACTATGTAAAAATATATAAAAATATATAAAGCTATATAAAACTATATAAAGCTAATAAAACTATGTAAAACTATATAATACTATATAAAACTATATAAATCTATATAAAACTCTATAAAACTATATAAAACTATATAAAACTAATAAAACTATATAGAACAATATAGAAATATATAAAACTAATAAAACTATATAAAACTATATAGTGCTATGTAAAACTATATAAAACTATATAAAACTAACATAACTATATAAAACAATATAAAACTATATAAAACTATATAAAACTCTATAGAACTATATAAAACTATGTAATACTATATAAAACTATATAAAACTATATAAAACTAACAAAACTATATAAAACTATATAAAACTCTATAAAAATATATAAAACTATATTAAACTATATAAAACTATATAAAACTATATAAAACTATATAAAACTATATAAAACGTTATAAAAGTGTATAAAACTAATAAAACTATATAAACCTATATAAAACTCTATAGAAGTATATAAAATTATATAAAACTATATAAAACAATATAAAACTAATAAAACTATAAAAACTATATAGTACTATGTAAAACTGTATAAAACTATATAAAACTAACAAAACTATATAAAACTATATAAAACTATATAAAACTATATAAAACTCTATAGAACTATATAAAACTATGTAATACTATATAAAACTATATAAAACTAGATAAAACTATATTAAACTATATAAAACTATATAAAACTATATAAAACTATATAAAACTATATAAAACGATATAAAAGTATATAAAACTAACAAAACTATATAAAGATATATAAAACTCTATTGAACTATATAAAACTATATAAAACTGTATAAAACTATATAAAACGATATAAAAGTATATAAAACTAACAAAACTATATACCCCTATATAAAACTCTATAGAACTATATAAAACTATATAAAGCTAATAAAACTATGTAAAACTATATAATACAATATAAAACTATGTAAAACTATATAATACTATACAAAACTATATAAAACTATATAAAACTAACAAAACTATATAAACCTATATAAAACTCTATAGAACTATATAAAACTATTTAAACCTATATAAAATTATATAAACCTATATAAAACTATATAAAACTATATAAAACTATATAAAACTATATAAAACTATATAAACCTTTATAAAACTATATAAAACTAAAAAAACTATATAAAACTATATAATACTATATAAAACTATATAAAACTATATAGTACTATGTAAAACTATATAAAACTATATGAAACTAACAAAACTATATAAAACTATATAAAACTATATAGAACTAACAAAACTATATAAAACTATATAAAACTCTATAAAACTATTTAAATCTAACAAAACTATATAAAACTATATCAAACTATATCAAACTAACATAACTACATAAACCTATATATAACTCTATAGAACTGTATAAAAATATATAAAACTAAATAAAACTAATAAAACTATATAAAACAATATAGTACTATATAAAACTATATAAAACTCTATAGAACTATATAAAACTATATAAAACTATATAAAACTCTATAAAACTGTATAAAACTATATAAAACTATATAAAACTATATAAAACTATATAAAGCTAATAAAACTATGTAAAACTATATAATACTATATAAAACTATATAAAACTATATAAAACTAACAAAACTATATAAACCTATATAAAACTATATAAAACTATATAAAACTAACAAAACAATATAAACCTATATAAAACTATATAAAACTATATAAAACTATATTAAACAATATAAAACTATATAAAACTATATAAAACTATATTAAACAATATAAAACTATATAAAACTATATAAAACGATACAAAAGTATATAAAACTAATAAAACTATATAAACCTATATAAAACTCTATAGAACTATATAAAACGATATAAAACTATATAAACCTATATAAAACTCTATAGAACTATATTAAACTATATAAAACTATATAAAACTATATAAAACTATATAAAACTATATAGAAATATATAAATCTAACAAAACTATATAAAACTATATCAAACTATATCAAACTAACATAACTATATAAACCTATATATAACTCTATAGAACTATATAAAACTATATAAAACTAAATAAAAGTAATAAAACTATATAAAACAATATAGTACTATATAAAACTATATAAAACTCTATAGAACTATATAAAACTATATAAAACTATATAAAACTCTATAAAACTGTATAAAACTATATAAAACTATATAAAACTATACAAAACTATGTAAAAATATATAAAAATATATAAAGCTATATAAAACTATATAAAGCAAATAAAAATATGTAAAACTATATAATACTATATTAAACTATATAAATCTATATAAAACTCTATAAAACTATATAAAACTATATAAAACTAATAAAACTATATAGAACAATATAGAAATATATAAAACTAATAAAACTATATAAAACTATATAGTGCTATGTAAAACTATATAAAACTATATAAAACTAACATACCTATATAAAACAATATAAAACTATATAAAACTATATAAAACTCTATAGAACTATATAAAACTATGTAATACTATATAAAACTATATAAAACTATATAAAACTAACAAAACTATATAAAACTATATAAAACTCTATAAAAATATATAAAACTATATTAAACTATATAAAACTATATAAAACTATATAAAACTATATAAAACTATATAAAACGTTATAAAAGTGTATAAAACTAATAAAACTATATAAACCTATATAAAACTCTATAGAAGTATATAAAATTATATAAAACTATATAAAACAATATAAAACTAATAAAACTATAAAAACTATATAGTACTATGTAAAACTGTATAAAACTATATAAAACTAACAAAACTATATAAAACTATATAAAACTATATAAAACTATATAAAACTCTATAGAACTATATAAAACTATGTAATACTATATAAAACTATATAAAACTAGATAAAACTATATTAAACTATATAAAACTATATAAAACTATATAAAACTATATAAAACTATATAAAACGATATAAAAGTATATAAAACTAACAAAACTATATAAAGTTATATAAAACTCTATTGAACTATATAAAACTATATAAAACTGTATAAAACTATATAAAACGATATAAAAGTATATAAAACTAACAAAACTATATACCCCTATATAAAACTCTATAGAACTATATAAAACTATATAAAGCTAATAAAACTATGTAAAACTATATAATACAATATAAAACTATGTAAAACTATATAATACTATACAAAACTATATAAAACTATATAAAACTAACAAAACTATATAAACCTATATAAAACTCTATAGAACTATATAAAACTATTTAAACCTATATAAAATTATATAAACCTATATAAAACTATATAAAACTATATAAAACTATATAAAACTATATAAAACTATATAAACCTTTATAAAACTATATAAAACTAAAAAAACTATATAAAACTATATAATACTATATAAAACTATGTAAAACTATATAATACTATATAAAACTATATAAAACTATATAAAACTAACAAAACTATATAAACCTATATAAAACTCTATAGAACTGTATAAAACTATTTAAAACTATATAAAACTATGTAAACCTATATGAAACCCTATTGAACTATATAAAACTATACAAAACTATATAAAACTATATAAAACTAACAAAACTATATAAGACTATATAAAACTATATAAAACTAACAAAATTATATAAAACTATATAAAACTCTATAAAACTATATAAAACTATATAAAAATATATAAAACTATATAAAACTATATAAAACTGTATAAAACTATATAAAACTATATAAAACTAACAAAACTATATAAAACTATATAAAACTATATAAAACTATATATAAATATATAAAACTAATAAAACTATATAAAACTATATAGTACTATGTAAAACTATATAAAACTATATAAAACTATATAAAACTATATAAAACTATATAAAACTAACAACACTATGTAAACCTATATAAAACTCTATAGAACTATATAAAACTATATAATACTATATAAAACTATATAAACCTATATAAAACTCTATAGAACTATATAACACTATATAAAACTATATAAAAGAATATAGTACTATATAAAGCTATATAAAACTCTATAGAACTATATAAAACTATATAAAACTATATAAAACTATATAAAACTATATAAAACTAACAAAACTATATAAAACTATATAAAACTATATAAAACTAACAAAACTATATAAAACTATATAAAACTCTATAAAAATATATAAAACTATATAAAACTAACAAAACTATATAAAACTATATAAAGCTATATAAAACTATATAAAACTATATAAAACTATATAAAACTATATAAAACTATATAAAACTATATAAAACTAATAAAACTATATAAAGCTATATAAAACTATATAAAACTAACAAAACTATATAAAACTATATAAAACTCTATAAAACTATATAAAACTATATAAAACTATATAAAACTATATAAAACTATCTAAAACTATATAAACCTAACAAAAGTATATAAAACTATATAAAACTATATAAAACTATATAAAACTAACAAAACTATATAAAACTATATAAAACTCTATAAAAATATATGAAACTATATTAAACTATATAAAACTATATGAAACTATATAAACCTATATAAAACTCTATAGAACCATATAAAACTATATAAAACTATATAAAACTATATAAAACTAACAAAACTATATAAAACTAACAAAACTATATAAAACTATATAAAACTCTATAAAAATATATAAAACTATATAAAACTATATAAAACTAACAAAACTATGTAAAACTATATAAAGCTATATAAAACTATATAAAACTATATAAAACTATATAAAACTATATAAAACTATATAAAACTATATAAAACTAATAAAACTATATAAAGCTATATAAAACTATATAAAACTAACAAAACTATATAAAACTATATAAAACTCTATAAAACTATATAAAACTATATAATACTATATAAAACTATATAAAACTATATGAAACTATATAAAACTATATAAAACTCTATAAAACTATATAAAACTATATAAAACTATATAAAACTATATAAAACTATATAAAACTATCTAAAACTATATAAAACTAACAAAACTATATAAAACTATATAAAACTATATAAAACTATATAAAACTAACAAAACTATATGAAACTATACAAAACTCTATAAAAATATATAAAACTATGTTAAACTATATAAAACTATATGAAACTATATAAACCTATACAAACTCTATAGAACCATATAAAACTATATAAAACTATATAAAACTAACAAAACTATATTAAACTATATAAAACTCTATAAAACTATATAGAACTATATAATACTATATAAAACTATATAAAACTATATAAAACTATATGAAACTATATGAAACTATATAAAACTGTATAAAACTCTATAAAACTATATAAAACTATATAAAATGATATAAAAGTAAATAAAACTAACAAAACTATATAAACTTACATAAAACTCTATTGAACTATATAAAAATATATAAAACTATATAAAACCATATAAAACGATTAAAACTACATAAAATTATATGAAACTATATAAAACTATATAAAACTATATCGAACTAACAAAACTATATAAACCTATATTAAACTCTATAGAATTATATAAAACAATATAAAACTCATAAAACTATATAAACCTATACAAAACTCTATAGAACTATAGTAAACAATTTAACACTATATAAAACAATATAAACCTATACAAAACTCTATAGAACAATATAAAACTATGTAAATATATATAAAACTATATAAAACTATATAGAACTATATAAAATTAATAATACTAAATAAAACTATATAGTACTGTATCAAACTATATAAAACTATATAAAACTAACAAAACTATATAAAACTATATAAAACTCTATAAAACTATGTAAAACTATATAAAACTATATGAAACTAACAAAACTATACAAACCTATATAAAACTCTATAGAACTGAATAAAACTATTTAAAACTATATAAAACTATGTAAACCTATATAAAACTCTATTGAACTATATAAAACTATATAAAACTATATAAAACTATATAAAACTAACAAAACTATATAAGACTATATAAAACTATATAAAACTAACAAAATTATATAAAACTATATAAAACTCTATAAAACTATATAAAACTATATAAAACTATATAAAAATATATAAAACTATATAAAACTATATAAAACTGTATAAAACTATACAAAACTATATAAAACTAACAAAACCATATAAAACTACATAAAACTATATAAAACTATATATAAATATATAAAACTAATAAAGCTATATAAAACTATATAGTACTATTTAAAACTCTATAAAACTATATAAAACTATATAAAACTATATAAAACTATATAAAACTAACAAAAGTATATAAAACTATATAAAACTATATAAAACTACAGAAAACTATATAAAACTATATAAAACTATATAAACCTATATAAAACTCTATAGAACTATATAAAACTATATAAAACTATATAAAACTATATAAAACTAACAAAACTATATGATACTAACAAAACTATATAAATCTATACAAAACTCTATAGAACTATATAAAACTATATAATACTATATAAAACTATATACACCTATATAAAACTCTATAGAACTATATAAAACTATATAAAACTATATAAAACAATATAGTACTATATAAAGCTATATAAAACTATATAAAACTATATAAAACTCTATAAAACTGTATACAACTATATAAAACTATATAAAACTATATAAAACTATATAAAGCTAATAAAACTATGTAAAACTATATAATACTATATAAAACTATATAAAACTATATAAAAATAACAAAACTATATAAACCTATATAAAACTCTATAAAACTATATAAAACTATATTAAACTATATAAAACTATCTAAAACTATATAAAACTAACAAAACTATATAAAACTATATAAAACTATATAAAACTATATAAAACTAACAAAACTATATAAAACTATATAAAACTCTATAAAAATATATAAAACTATATTAAACTATATAAAACTATATGAAACTATATAAAACGTTATAAAAGTGTATAAAACTAATAAAACTATATAAACCTATATAAAACTCTATAGAACTATATAAAATTATATAAAACTATATAAAACTATATAAAACTATAAAAAACTATATAAAAATATATAAACCTATATAAAACTCTATAGATCCATATAAAACTATATAAAACTATATAAAACTAACAAAACTATATAAAACTATATAAAACTATATAAAACTATATAAAACTATATAAAACTATATAAAACTATATAAAACTATATAAAACTATACAAAACTAACAAAACTATATAAAACTATATAAAACTATATAAAACTATATAAAACTATATAAAACTATATAAAACTATATAAAACTATATAAAACTAACAAAACTATATAAAACTATATAAAACAATATAGAAATATATAAAACTAGTAAAACTATATAAAACTATATAGTACTATGTAAAACTATATAAAACTATATAAAACTAACAAAACTATATAAAACTATATAAAACTAACAAAACTATATAAAACTATATAAACCTATATAAAACTATATAAAACTAACAAAACTATACAAACCCATATAAAACTCTATAGAAGTATATAAAACTATATAAAACTATATAAAACTATATAAAACTATATAAAACTATATAAAACTATATAAAACTATATGAAACTATATAAAACTGTATAAAACTATATCGAAATAACAAAACTATGTAAACCTATATTAAACTCTATAGAACTATATAAAACTATATAAAACTAATAAAACTATATAAAGCTATATAAAACTATATAAAACTCTATAAAACTGTATACAACTATATAAAACTATATAAAACTATATAAAACTATATAAAGCTAATAAAACTATGTAAAACTATATAATACTATATAAAACTATATAAAACTATATAAAACTAACAAAACTATATAGAACTATATAAAACTATATAAAACTATATAAAACTAACAAAACTATATAAAACTATATAAAACTCTATAAAAATATATAAAACTATATTGAACTATATAAAACTATATGAAACTATATAAAACGTTATAAAAGTGTATAAAACTAATAAAACTATATAAACCTATATAAAACTCTATAGAACTATATAAAATTATATAAAACTATATAAAACTATATAAAACTATAAAAAACTATATAAAACTATATAAACCTATATAAAACTCTATAGAACCATATAAAACTATATAAAACTATATAAAACTAACAAAACTATATAAAACTATATAAAACTCTATAAAACTATATAAAACTATATAAAACTATATAAAACTATATAAAACTATATAAAACTATATAAAACTATACAAAACTAACAAAACTATATAAAACTATATAAAACTATATAAAACTATATAAAACTATATAAAACTATATAAAACTATATAAAACTATATAAAACTAACAAAACTATATAAAACTATATAAAACAATATAGAAATATATAAAACTAGTAAAACTATATAAAACTATATAGTACTATGTAAAACTATATAAAACTATATAAAACTAACAAAACTATATAAAACTATATAAAACTAACAAAACTATATAAAACTATATAAACCTATATAAAACTATATAAAACTAACAAAACTATACAAACCCATATAAAACTCTATAGAAGTATATAAAACTATATAAAACTATATAAAACTATATAAAACTATATAAAACTATATGAAACTATATAAAACTGTATAAAACTATATCGAAATAACAAAACTATATAAACCTATATTAAACTCTATAGAACTATATAAAACTATATAAAACTAATAAAACTATATAAAGCTATATAAAACTATATAAAACTAACAAAACTATATAAAACTATATAAAACTCTATAAAACTATATAAAACTATATAAAACTATATAAAACTATATAAAACTATATAAAACTATCTAAAACTATATAAAACTAACAAAACTATATAAAACTATATAAAAATATATAAAACTATATAAAACTATATAAAACTGTATAAAACTATACAAAACTATATATAAATATATAAAACTAATAAAACTATATAAAACTATATAGTACTATGTAAAACTATATAAAACTATATAAAACTATATAAAACTATATAAAACTATATAAAACAAACAAAACTATATAATACTAACAAAACTATATAAATCTATACAAAACTCTATAGAACTATATAAAACTATATAATACTATATAAAACTATATAAAACTATATAAAACTAACAAAACTATATTAAACTATATAAAACTCTATAAAACTATATAGAACTATATAATACTATATAAAACTATATAAAACTATATAAAACTATATGAAACTATATGAAACTATATAAAACTGTATAAAACTCTATAAAACTATATAAAACTATATAAAATGATATAAAAGTAAATAAAACTAACAAAACTATATAAACTTACATAAAACTCTATTGAACTATATAAAAATATATAAAACTATATAAAACCATATAAAACGATTAAAACTACATAAAATTATATGAAACTATATAAAACTATATAAAACTATATCGAACTAACAAAACTATATAAACCTATATTAAACTCTATAGAATTATATAAAACAATATAAAACTCATAAAACTATATAAACCTATACAAAACTCTATAGAACTATAGTAAACAATTTAACACTATATAAAACAATATAAACCTATACAAAACTCTATAGAACAATATAAAACTATATAAAACTATATAAAACTATATAAAACTATATAGTACTATGTAAAACTATATAAAACTATATAAAACTAACAAAACTATATAAAACTATATAAAACTATATAAAACTATATAGAACTAACAAAACTATATAAATCTATATAAAACTCTATAAAACTATTTAAATCTAACAAAACTATATAAAACTATATCAAACTATATAAAACTATACAAAGCTAATAAAACTATGTAAAACTATATAATACTATATAAAACTAGATAAAACTATATTAAACTATATAAAACTATATAAAACTATATAAAACGATATAAAAGTATATAAAACTAACAAGACTATATAAAGATATATAAAACTCTATTGAACTATATAAAACTATATAAAACTATGTAAAACTATATAAAACTATATGAAACTAACAAAACTATATAAACCTATATAAAACTCTATAGAACTGTATGAAACTATTTAAAACTATATAAAACTATGTAAACCTATATAAAACTCTATTGGACTATATAAAACTATATAAAACTATATAAAACTATATAAAACTAACAAAACTATATAAGACTATATGAAACTATATAAAACTAACAAAATTATATAAAACTATATAAAACTCTATAAAACTATATAAAACTATATCAAAATATATAAAACTATATAAAACTATATAAAACTGTATAAAACTATACAAAACTATATAAAACAAACAAAGCTATATAAAACTACATAAAACTATATAAAACTATAAAAAGCTAATAAAACTATGTATAACTATATAATACTATATAAAACTATATAAAACTATATAAAAATAACAAAACTATATAAACCTATATAAAACTCTATAAAACTATATAAAACTATATTAAACTATATAAAACTATATAAAACCATATAAAACGATATAAAAGTATATAAAACTAATAAAACTACATAAACCTATATAAAACTCTATAGAACTATATAAAACGATATAAAACTATGTAAAACCATATAAAACGATTATTACTATATAAAACTATATAAAACTATATAAAACTATATAAAACTATCTAAAACTATCTAAAACTATATAAAACTAACAAAACTATATAAAAGTATATAAAACTATATAAAACTAACAAAACTATATAAAACTATATAAAACTATATAAAACTCTATAAAAATATATAAAACTATATTAAACTATATAAAACTATATGAAACTATATAAAACGTTATAAAAGTGTATAAAACTAATAAAACTATATAAACCTATATAAAACTCTATAGAACTATATAAAACTATATAAAACTATATAAAACTATATAAAAACTATATAAAACTATAAAAAACTATATAAAACTATATAAACCTATATAAAACTCTATAGAACCATATAAAACTATATAAAACTATATAAAACTAACAAAACTATATAAAACTATATAAAACTATATAAAACTATATAAAACTAACAAAACTATATAAAACTATATAAAACTATATAAAACTATATAAAACTATATAAAACTATATAAAACTATATAAAACTATATAAAACTATATAAAACTAACAAAACTATATAAAACTATGTAAAACAATATAGAAATATATAAAACTAGTAAAACTATATAAAACTATATAGTACTATGTAAAACTATATAAAACTATATAAAACTAACAAAACTATATAAAACTATATAAACCTATATAAAACTATATAAAACTAACAAAACTATACAAACCCATATAAAACTCTATAGAAGTATATAAAACTATATAAAACTATATAAAACTATATAAAACTATATGAAACTATATAAAACTGTATAAAACTATATCGAACTAACAAAACTATATAAACCTATATTAAACTCTATAGAACTATATAAAACTATATAAAACTAATAAAACTATATAAAGCTATATAAAACTATATAAAACTATATAAAACTAACAAAACTATATAAAACTATATAAAACTATATAAAACTATATAAAACTATATAAAACTATATAAAACTATATAAAACTATATAAAACTATATAAAACTAACAAAACTATATAAAACTATGTAAAACAATATAGAAATATATAAAACTAGTAAAACTATATAAAACTATATAGTACTATGTAAAACTATATAAAACTATATAAAACTAACAAAACTATATAAAACTATATAAACCTATATAAAACTATATAAAACTAACAAAACTATACAAACCCATATAAAACTCTATAGAAGTATATAAAACTATATAAAACTATATAAAACTATATAAAACTATATGAAACTATATAAAACTGTATAAAACTATATCGAACTAACAAAACTATATAAACCTATATTAAACTCTATAGAACTATATAAAACTATATAAAACTAATAAAACTATATAAAGCTATATAAAACTATATAAAACTAACAAAACTATATAAAACTATATAAAACTCTATAAAACTATATAAAACTATATAAAACTATATAAAACTATATAAAACTATATAAAACTATCTAAAACTATATAAAACTAACAAAACTATATAAAACTATATAAAACTATATAAAACTATATAAAACTAACAAAACTATATAAACCTATATAAAACTATATAAAGCTATATAAAACTATATAAAACTATACAAAACTATGTAAAACTATATATAACTATATGAAACTAACAAAACTATATAAACCTATATAAAACTCTATAGAACTGTATAAAACTATTTAAAACTATATAAAACTATGTAAACCTATATAAAACTCTATTGAACTATATAAAACTATATAAAACTATATAAAACTATATAAAACTAACAAAACTATATAAGACTATATAAAACTATATAAAACTAACAAAATTATATAAAACTATATAAAACTCTATAAAACTATATAAAACTATATAAAAATATATAAAACTATATAAAACTATATAAAACTGTATAAAACTATACAAAACTATATATAAATATATAAAACTAATAAAACTATATAAAACTATATAGTACTATGTAAAACTATATAAAACTATATAAAACTATATAAAACTATATAAAACTATATAAAACAAACAAAACTATATAATACGAACAAAACTATATAAATCTATACAAAACTCTATAGAACTATATAAAACTATATAATACTATATAAAACTATATACACCTATATAATGTCTATAGAACTATATAAAACTATATAAAACTATATAAAACAATATAGTACTATATAAAGCTATATAAAACTCTATAGAACTATATAAAACTATATAAAACTATATAAAACTCTATAAAACTGTATAAAACTATATAAAACTATATAAAACTATATAAAGCTAATAAAACTATGTAAAACTATATAATACTATATAAAACTGTATAAAACTATATAAAAATAACAAAACTATATAAACCTATATAAAACTCTATAAAACTATATAAAACTATATTAATCTATATAAAACTATATAAAACTATATAAAGCTAATAAAACTATGTAAAACTATATAATACTATATAAAACTAGATAAAACTATATTAAACTATATAAAACTATATAAAACTATATAAAACTATATAAAAACTATATAAAACGATATAAAAGTATATAAAACTAACAAGACTATATAAAGATATATAAAACTCTATTGAACTATATAAAACTATATAAAACTATGTAAAACTATATAAAACTATATGAAACTAACAAAACTATATAAACCTATATAAAACTCTATAGAACTGTATAAAACTATTTAAAACTATATAAAAACTATATAAAAGTATAAAAAACTATATAAAACTATATAAACCTATATAAAACTCTATTGAACTATATAAAACTCTATAAAACTATATAAAACTATATAAAAATATATAAAACTATATAAAACTATATAAAACTGTATAAAACTATACAAAACTATATAAAACTAACAAAGCTATATAAAACTACATAAAACTATATAAAACTATATAAAGCTAATAAAACTATGTATAACTATATAATACTATATAAAACTATATAAAACTATATAAAAATAACAAAACTATATAAACCTATATAAAACTCTATAAAACTATATAAAACTATATTAAACTATATAAAACTATATAAAACCATATAAAACGATATAAAAGTATATAAAACTAATAAAACTATATAAACCTATATAAAACTCTATAGAACTATATAAAACGATATAAAACTATATAAAACCATATAAAACTATTATTACTATATAAAACTATATAAAACTATCTAAAACTATATAAAACTAACAAAACTATATAAAAGTATATAAAACTATATAAAACTATATAAAACTCTATAAAAATATATAAAACTATATTAAACTATATAAAACTATATGAAACTATATAAAACGTTATAACTTAAAAGTGTATAAAACTAATAAAACTATATAAACCTATATAAAACTCTATAGAACTATATAAAACTATATAAAACTATATAAAACTATATAAAACTATAAAAAACTATATAAAACTATATAAACCTATATAAAACTCTATAGAACCATATAAAACTATATAAAACTATATAAAACTAACAAAACTATATAAAACTATATAAAACTATATAAAACTATATAAAACTAACAAAACTATATAAAACTATATAAAACTATATAAAACTATATAAAACTATATAAAACTAACAAAACTATATAAAACTATATAAAACTATATAAAACTATATAAAACTATATAAAACTATATAAAACTAACAAAACTATATAAAACTATGTAAAACAATATAGAAATATATAAAACTAGTAAAACTATATAAAACTATATAGTACTATGTAAAACTATATAAAACTATATAAAAGTAACAAAACTATATAAAACTATATAAACCTATATAAAACTATATAAAACTAACAAAACTATACAAACCCATATAAAACTCTATAGAAGTATATAAAACTATATAAAACTATATAAAACTATATAAAACTATATGAAACTATATAAAACTGTATAAAACTATATCGAACTAACAAAACTATATAAACCTATATTAAACTCTATAGAACTATATAAAACTATATAAAACTAATAAAACTATATAAAGCTATATAAAACTATATAAAACTAACAAAACTATATAAAACTATATAAAACTCTATAAAACTATATAAAACTATATAAAACTATATAAAACTATATAAAACTATATAAAACTATCTAAAACTATATAAAACTAACAAAACTATATAAAACTATATAAAACTATATAAAACTATATAAAACTAACAAAACTATATAAAACTATATAAAACTCTATAAAAATATATAATACTATATTAAACTATATAAAACTATATGAAACTATATAAACCTATATAAAACTCTATAGAACCATATAAAACTATATAAAAACTATATAAAACTATATAAAACTATATAAAACTATATAAAACTAACAAAACTATATAAAACTATATAAACCTATATAAAACTCTATAGAACCATATAAAACTATATAAAACTATATAAAACTATATAAAACTATATAAAACTATATAAAACTAACAAAACTATATAAAACTATATAAACCTATATAAAACTCTATAGAACCATATAAAACTATATAAAACTATATAAAACTAACAAAACTATATAAAACTATATAAAACTATATAAAACTAACAAAACTATATAAAACTATATAAAACTATATAAAACTATATAAAACTAACAAAACTATATAAAACTATATAAAACTATATAAAACTATATAAAACTATATAAAACTATATAAAACTATATAAAACTAACAAAACTATATAAAACTATGTAAAACAATATAGAAATATATAAAACTAGTAAAACTATATAAAACTATATAGTACTATGTAAAACTATATAAAACTATATAAAAGTAACAAAACTATATAAAACTATATAAACCTATATAAAACTATATAAAACTAACAAAACTATACAAACCCATATAAAACTCTATAGAAGTATATAAAACTATATAAAACTATATAAAACTATATAAAACTATATGAAACTATATAAAACTGTATAAAACTATATCGAACTAACAAAACTATATAAACCTATATTAAACTCTATAGAACTATATAAAACTATATAAAACTAATAAAACTATATAAAGCTATATAAAACTATATAAAACTAACAAAACTATATAAAACTATATAAAACTCTATAAAACTATATAAAACTATATAAAACTATGTAAAACAATATAGAAATATATAAAACTAGTAAAACTATATAAAACTATATAGTACTATGTAAAACTATATAAAACTATATAAAAGTAACAAAACTATATAAAACTATATAAACCTATATAAAACTATATAAAACTAACAAAACTATACAAACCCATATAAAACTCTATAGAAGTATATAAAACTATATAAAACTATATAAAACTATATAAAACTATATGAAACTATATAAAACTGTATAAAACTATATCGAACTAACAAAACTATATAAACCTATATTAAACTCTATAGAACTATATAAAACTATATAAAACTAATAAAACTATATAAAGCTATATAAAACTATATAAAACTAACAAAACTATATAAAACTATATAAAACTCTATAAAACTATATAAAACTATATAAAACTATATAAAACTATATAAAACTATATAAAACTATCTAAAACTATATAAAACTAACAAAACTATATAAAACTATATAAAACTATATAAAACTATATAAAAACTACAAAACTATATAAAACTATATAAAACTCTATAAAAATATATAATACTATATTAAACTATATAAAACTATATGAAACTATATAAACCTATATAAAACTCTATAGAACCATATAAAACTATATAAAACTATATAAAACTATATAAAACTATATAAAACAAACAAAACTATATAATACGAACAAAACTATATAAATCTATACAAAACTCTATAGAACTATATAAAACTATAGAATACTATATAAAACTATATACACCTATATAAAACTCTATAGAACTATATAAAACTATATAAAACTATATAAAACAATATAGTACTATATAAAGCTATATAAAACTCTATAGAACTATATAAAACTATATAAAACTATATAGTACTATGTAAAACTATATAAAACTATATAAAACTAACAAAACTATATAAATCTATATAAAACTCTATAAAACTATTTAAATCTAACAAAACTATATAAAACTATATCAAACTATATAAAACTATACAAAGCTAATAAAACTATGTAAAACTATATAATACTATATAAAACTAGATAAAACTATATTAAACTATATAAAACTATATAAAACTATATAAAACTATATAAAACTATATAAAACGATATAAAAGTATATAAAACTAACAAGACTATATAAAGATATATAAAACTCTATTGAACTATATAAAACTATATAAAACTATGTAAAACTATATAAAACTATATGAAACTAACAAAACTATATAAACCTATATAAAACTCTATAGAACTGTATAAAACTATTTAAAACTATATAAAACTATGTAAACCTATATAAAACTCTATTGAACTATATAAAACTATATAAAACTATATAAAACTATATAAAACTAACAAAACTATATAAGACTATATGAAACTATATAAAACTAACAAAATTATATAAAACTATATAAAACTCTATAAAACTATATAAAACTATATCAAAATATATAAAACTATATAAAACTATATAAAACTGTATAAAACTATACAAAACTATATAAAACTAACAAAGCTATATAAAACTACATAAAACTATATAAAACTATAAAAAGCTAATAAAACTATGTATAACTATATAATACTATATAAAACTATATAAAACTATATAAAAATAACAAAACTATATAAACCTATATAAAACTCTATAAAACTATATAAAACTATATTAAACTATATAAAACTATATAAAACCATATAAAACGATATAAAAGTATATAAAACTAATAAAACTACATAAACCTATATAAAACTCTATAGAACTATATAAAACGATATAAAACTATGTAAAACCATATAAAACGATTATTACTATATAAAACTATATAAAACTATATAAAACTATATAAAACTATCTAAAACTATCTAAAACTATATAAAACTAACAAAACTATATAAAAGTATATAAAACTATATAAAACTATATAAAACTAACAAAACTATATAAAACTATATAAAACTATATAAAACTCTATAAAAATATATAAAACTATATTAAACTATATAAAACTATATGAAACTATATAAAACGTTATAAAAGTGTATAAAACTAATAAAACTATATAAACCTATATAAAACTCTATAGAACTATATAAAACTATATAAAACTATATAAAACTATATAAAACTATAAAAAACTATATAAAACTATATAAACCTATATAAAACTCTATAGAACCATATAAAACTATATAAAACTATATAAAACTAACAAAACTATATAAAACTATATAAAACTATATAAAACTATATAAAACTAACAAAACTATATAAAACTATATAAAACTATATAAAACTATATAAAACTAACAAAACTATATAAAACTATGTAAAACAATATAGAAATATATAAAACTAGTAAAACTATATAAAAACTATATAGTACTATGTAAAACTATATAAAACTATATAAAACTAACAAAACTATATAAAACTATATAAACCTATATAAAACTATATAAAACTAACAAAACTATACAAACCCATATAAAACTCTATAGAAGTATATAAAACTATATAAAACTATATGAAACTATATAAAACTGTATAAAACTATATCGAACTAACAAAACTATATAAACCTATATTAAACTCTATAGAACTATATAAAACTATATAAAACTAATAAAACTATATAAAGCTATATAAAACTATATAAAACTAACAAAACTATATAAAACTATATAAAACTCTATAAAACTATATAAAACTATATAAAACTATATAAAACTATATAAAACTATATAAAACTATCTAAAACAATATAAAACTAACAAAACTATATAAAAATATATAAAACTATATAAAACTATATAAAACTAACAAAACTATATAAACCTATATAAAACTATATAAAGCTATATAAAACTATATAAAACTATACAAAACTATGTAAAACTATATATAACTATATGAAACTAACAAAACTATATAAACCTATATAAAACTCTATAGAACTGTATAAAACTATTTAAAACTATATAAAACTATGTAAACCTATATAAAACTCTATTGAACTATATAAAACTATATAAAACTATATAAAACTATATAAAACTAACAAAACTATATAAGACTATATAAAAACTATATAAAACTAACAAAATTATATAAAACTATATAAAACTCTATAAAACTATATAAAACTATATAAAAATATATAAAACTATATAAAACTATATAAAACTGTATAAAACTATACAAAACTATATATAAATATATAAAACTAATAAAACTATATAAAACTATATAGTACTATGTAAAACTATATAAAACTATATAAAACTATATAAAACTATATAAAACTATATAAAACAAACAAAACTATATAATACGAACAAAACTATATAAATCTATACAAAACTCTATAGAACTATATAAAACTATATAATACTATATAAAACTATATACACCTATATAATGTCTATAGAACTATATAAAACTATATAAAACTATATAAAACAATATAGTACTATATAAAGCTATATAAAACTCTATAGAACTATATAAAACTATATAAAACTATATAAAACAATATAGTACTATATAAAGCTATATAAAACTCTATAGAACTATATAAAACTATATAAAACTATATAGTACTATGTAAAACTATATAAAACTATATAAAACTAACAAAACTATATAAAACTATATAAAACTATATAAAACTATATAGAACTAACAAAACTATATAAATCTATATAAAACTCTATAAAACTATTTAAATCTAACAAAACTATATAAAACTATATCAAACTATATAAAACTATACAAAGCTAATAAAACTATGTAAAACTATATAATACTATATAAAACTAGATAAAACTATATTAAACTATATAAAACTATATAAAACTATATAAAACTATATAAAACTATATAAAACGATATAAAAGTATATAAAACTAACAAGACTATATAAAGATATATAAAACTCTATTGAACTATATAAAACTATATAAAACTATGTAAAACTATATAAAACTATATGAAACTAACAAAACTATATAAACCTATATAAAACTCTATAGAACTGTATAAAACTATTTAAAACTATATAAAACTATGTAAACCTATATAAAACTCTATTGAACTATATAAAACTATATAAAACTATATAAAACTATATAAAACTAACAAAACTATATAAGACTATATGAAACTATATAAAACTAACAAAATTATATAAAACTATATAAAACTCTATAAAACTATATAAAACTATATCAAAATATATAAAACTATATAAAACTATATAAAACTGTATAAAACTATACAAAACTATATAAAACTAACAAAGCTATATAAAACTACATAAAACTATATAAAACTATAAAAAGCTAATAAAACTATGTATAACTATATAATACTATATAAAACTATATATAACTATATAAAAATAACAAAACTATATAAACCTATATAAAACTCTATAAAACTATATAAAACTATATTAAACTATATAAAACTATATAAAACCATATAAAACGATATAAAAGTATATAAAACTAATAAAACTACATAAACCTATATAAAACTCTATAGAACTATATAAAACGATATAAAACTATGTAAAACCATATAAAACGATTATTACTATATAAAACTATATAAAACTATATAAAACTATATAAAACTATCTAAAACTATCTAAAACTATATAAAACTAACAAAACTATATAAAAGTATATAAAACTATATAAAACTATATAAAACTAACAAAACTATATAAAACTATATAAAACTATATAAAACTCTATGAAAATATATAAAACTATATTAAACTATATAAAACTATATGAAACTATATAAAACGTTATAAAAGTGAGTAAAACTAATAAAACTATATAAACCTATATAAAACTCTATAGAACTATATAAAACTATATAAAACTATATAAAACTATATAAAACTATAAAAAACTATATAAAACTATATAAACCTATATAAAACTCTATAGAACCATATAAAACTATATAAAACTATATAAAACTAACAAAACTATATAAAACTATATAAAACTATATAAAACTATATAAAACTAACAAAACTATATAAAACTATATAAAACTATATAAAACTATATAAAACTATATAAAACTATATAAAACTATATAAAACTATATAAAACTATATAAAACTATATAAAACTAACAAAACTATATAAAACTATATAAAACTCTATAAAAATATATAATACTATATTAAACTTTATAAAACTATATGAAACTATATAAACCTATATAAAACTCTATAGAACCATATAAAACTATATAAAACTATATAAAACTATATAAAACTATATAAAACTATATAAAACTATATAAAACTATATAAAACTATATAAAACTATCTAAAACTATATAAAACTAACAAAACTATATAAAACTATATAAAACTATATAAAACTATATAAAACTAACAAAACTATATAAAACTATATAAAACTCTATAAAAAGTATATAATACTATATTAAACTATATAAAACTATATGAAACTATATAAACCTATATAAAACTCTATAGAACCATATAAAACTATATAAAACTATATAAAACTATATAAAACTATATAAAACAAACAAAACTATATAATACGAACAAAACTATATAAATCTATACAAAACTCTATAGAACTATATAAAACTATAGAATACTATATAAAACTATATACACCTATATAAAACTCTATAGAACTATATAAAACTATATAAAACTATATAAAACAATATAGTACTATATAAAGCTATATAAAACTCTATAGAACTATATAAAACTATATAAAACTATATAGTACTATGTAAAACTATATAAAACTATATAAAACTAACAAAACTATATAAAACTATATAAAACTATATAAAACTATATAGAACTAACAAAACTATATAAATCTATATAAAACTCTATAAAACTATTTAAATCTAACAAAACTATATAAAACTATATCAAACTATATAAAACTATACAAAGCTAATAAAACTATGTAAAACTATATAATACTATATAAAACTAGATAAAACTATATTAAACTATATAAAACTATATAAAACTATATAAAACTATATAAAACTATATAAAACGATATAAAAGTATATAAAACTAACAAGACTATATAAAGATATATAAAACTCTATTGAACTATATAAAACTATATAAAACTATGTAAAACTATATAAAACTATATGAAACTAACAAAACTATATAAACCTATATAAAACTCTATAGAACTGTATAAAACTATTTAAAACTATATAAAACTATGTAAACCTATATAAAACTCTATTGAACTATATAAAACTATATAAAACTATATAAAACTATATAAAACTAACAAAACTATATAAGACTATATGAAACTATATAAAACTAACAAAATTATATAAAACTATATAAAACTCTATAAAACTATATAAAACTATATCAAAATATATAAAACTATATAAAACTATATAAAACTGTATAAAACTATACAAAACTATATAAAACTAACAAAGCTATATAAAACTACATAAAACTATATAAAACTATAAAAAGCTAATAAAACTATGTATAACTATATAATACTATATAAAACTATATATAACTATATAAAAATAACAAAACTATATAAACCTATATAAAACTCTATAAAACTATATAAAACTATATTAAACTATATAAAACTATA
>NW_027475652.1:0-36456 GCF_051020985.1 Nomia melanderi | reverse complement strand
CATATAGTTTTATATAGTTTTATATAGTTTTATATAGTTTTATATAGTTTTATATAGTTTTATATAGTTTTATACAGTTCTATCTAGTTTTATATAGTTTTATATAGTTTTATATAGTTTTATATAGTTTTATATAATTTTATATAGTTTTACATAGTTTTATATAGTTTTATATAATTTTATACAGTTTTATATAGTTTTATATGATTTTATATGGATTTATATAGTTTTATATAGTTTTATATAGTTTTATATAGTTTTATATAGTTGTATACAGTTTTATAAGTTTTATATAGTTTTATATAGTTTTGTTAGTTTTATATAGTTTTATATAGTTTTATATTGTTTTATATAGTTTTATATAGTTTTATATAGTTATATATAGTTTTATTGGTTTTTGAAAGTTTTATGTAGTTTCATATAGTTGAATATAGTTTCATATAGTTTCATATAGTTTTATATAGTTTTATATAGTTTTATATAGTTTTATATAGTTTTATATAGTTTTAAATAGTTTTATACAGTTCTATCTAGTTTTATATAGTTTGATATAGTTTTATATAGTTTTATATAGTTTTATATAGTTTTATATAGTTTTACATAGTTTTATATAGTTTTACATAGTTTTATATAGGTCTATAGTTTGTTATAGTTTTGTAGAGTTCTATATTGTTTTATATAGTTTTATATATTTTTACATAGTTTTATTAGTTGTATATAGTTTTATATCGTTTTATATAGTTTTATATAGTTTTATATAGTTTTATATAGTTTTATATAGTTTTATATAGTTTTATATAGTTTTATATAGTTTTATACAGTTCTATCTAGTTTATATAGTTTTATATAGTTTTATATAGTTTTATATAGTTTTATACAGTTTTATAAGTTTTATATAGTTTTATATAGTTTTGTTAGTTTTATATAGTTTTATATAGTTTTATATTGTTTTATATAGTTTTATATAGTTTTATATAGTTTTATATAGTTTTATATAGTTTTATATAGTTTTATATAGTTTAGTTTTATATAGTTTTATATAGTTTTATATAGTTTTGTTTTATATAGTTTTATAAATTTCTATATAGTTTTATATAGTTTTATTGGTTTTGAAAGTTTTATATAGTTTCATATAGTTGACTATAGTTTCATATAGTTTTATATAGTTTTATATAGTTTTATATAGTATTATATAGTTTTATATAGTTTTATATAGTTTTATATAGTTTTATATAGTTTTATATAGTTTTATATAGTTTAGTTTTATATAGTTTTATATAGTTTTATATAGTTTAGTTTTATATAGTTTTATATAGTTTTATATAGTTTAGTTTTATATAGTTTTATAAATTTCTATATTGTTTTATATAGTTTTATTGGTTTTTGAAAGTTTTATATAGTTTCATATAGTTGACTATAGTTTCATATAGTTTCATATAGTTTTATATAGTTTTATATAGTTTTATATAGTTTTATATAGTTTTATATAGTTTTATATAGTATTATATAGTTTTATATAGTGTTATATAGTTTTATATAGTTTTATATAGTTTTATATAGTTTTATATACTTTTATATAGTTTTATACAGTTCTATCTAGTTTTATATAGTTTTATATAGTTTTATATAGTTTTATATAGTTTTATATAGTTGTATACAGTTTTATAAGTTTTATATAGTTTTGTATAGTTTTGTTAGTTTTATATAGTTTTATATAGTTTTGTTAGTTTTATATAGTTTTATATAGTTTTATATTGTTTTATATAGTTTTATATAGTTTTATATAGTTTTATATAGTTTTATTGGTTTTTGAAAGTTTTATATAGTTTCATATAGTTGAATATAGTTTCATATAGTTTCATATAGTTTTATATAGTTTTATATAGTTTTATATAGTTTTATATAGTTTTATATAGTTTTAAATAGTTTTATACAGTTCTATCTAGTTTTATATAGTTTGATATAGTTTTATATAGTTTTATATAGTTTTATATAGTTTTATATAGTTTTACATAGTTTTATATAGTTTTATATAGTTTTATATAGGTCTATAGTTTGTTATAGTTTTGTAGAGTTGTATATTGTTTTATATAGTTTTATATATTTTTACATAGTTTTATTAGTTGTATATAGTTTTATATCGTTTTATATTGTTTTATATAGTTTAGTTTTATATAGTTTTATATAGTTTTATATAGTTTTATATAGGTCTATAGTTTGATATAGTTTTGTAGAGTTCTATATTGTTTTATATAGTTTTATATAGTTTTATATAGTTTTATATAGTTTTATATAGTTTTATATAGTTTTATATAGTTTTATATAGTTTTATATAGTTTTATACAGTTCTATCTTGTTTTATATAGTTTTATATAGTTTTATATAGTTTTATAGTTATATAGTTTTATACAGTTCTATCTAGTTTTATATAGTTTTATATAGTTTTATATAGTTTTATACAGTTTTATATAGTTTTATATAGATTCATATAGTTTTATATAGTTTCATATAGTTTCATATAGTTTTATATAGTTTTATATAGTTTTATATAGTTTTATATAGTTTTATATAGTTTTATATAGTTTTACATAGTTTTATATAGTTTTACATAGTTTTATATAGGTCTATAGTTTGTTATAGTTTTGTAGAGTTCTATATTGTTTTATATAGTTTTATATATTTTTACATAGTTTTATTAGTTGTATATAGTTTTATATCGTTTTATATAGTTTTATATAGTTTAGTTTTATATAGTTTTATATAGTTTTATATAGTTTTATATAGGTCTATAGTTTGATATAGTTTTGTAGAGTTCTATATTGTTTTATATAGTTTTATATAGTTTTATATAGTTTTATATAGTTTTATATAGTTTTATATAGTTTTATATAGTTTTATATAGTTTTATACAGTTCTATCTTGTTTTATATAGTTTTATATAGTTTTATATAGTTTTATATAGTTTTATATAGTTTTATACAGTTCTATCTAGTTTTATATAGTTTTATATAGTTTTATATAGTTTTATACAGTTTTATATAGTTTTATATAGATTCATATAGTTTTATATAGTTTCATATAGTTTCATATAGTTTTATATAGTTTTATATAGTTTTATATAGTTTTATATAGTTTTATATAGTTTTATATAGTTTTATATAGTTTTATATCGTTTTATATAGTTTTATATAGTTTTATATAGTTTTATATAGTTTTATATAGTTTTATATAGTTTTATATAGTTTTACATAGTTTTATATAGTTTTACATAGTTTTATATAGGTCTATAGTTTGATATAGTTTTGTAGAGTTCTATATAGTTTTATATAGTTTTATATATTTTTACATAGTTTTATTAGTTGTATATAGATTTATATTGTTTTATATAGTTTTATAGGGTTTTATATAGTTTTATATAGTTTTATATAGTTTTATATAGTTTTATATTGTTTTATATAGTTTTATATAGTTTTATACAGTTCTATATAGTTTTATATAGTTTTATATAGTTTTATATTGTTTAGTTTTGTATAGTTTTATAAATTTCTATATAGTTTTATATAGTTTTATTGGTTTTTGAAAGTTTTATATAGTTTCATATAGTTGAATATAGTTTCATATAGTTTCATATAGTTTTATATAGTTTTATATAGTTTTATATAGTTTTATATAGTTTTATATAGTTTTATATAGTTTTATATAGTTTTATACAGTTCTATCTAGTTTTATATAGTTTTATATAGTTTTATACAGTTCTATATAGTTTTATATAGTTTTATATAGTTTTATATAGTTTTATACAGTTCTATATAGTTTTATATAGTTTTATATAGTTTTATATTGTTTTATATCGTTTTAAATAGTTTTATATAGTTTTATATAGTTTTACATAGTTTTATATAGTTTTATATAGTTTTATATAGTTTTATATAGTTTTATATAATTTTATATAGTTTTACATAGTTTTATATAGTTTTATATAATTTTATACAGTTTTATATAGTTTTATATGATTTTATATGGATTTATATAGTTTTATATAGTTTTATATAGTTTTATATAGTTTTATATAGTTTTATATAGTTTTATATAGTTTTATATAGTTTTAAATAGTTTTATACAGTTCTATCTAGTTTTATATAGTTTGATATAGTTTTATATAGTTTTATATAGTTTTATATTGTTTTATATAGTTTTACATAGTTTTATATAGTTTTACATAGTTTTATATAGGTCTATAGTTTGTTATAGTTTTGTAGAGTTCTATATTGTTTTATATAGTTTTATATATTTTTACATAGTTTTATTAGTTGTATATAGTTTTATATCGTTTTATATAGTTTTATATAGTTTTATATAGTTTTATATAGTTTTATATAGTTTTATATAGTTTTATATAGTTTTATATAGTTTTATATAGTTTTGTTAGTTTTACATAGTTTTATATAGTTTTATATTGTTTTATATAGTTTTATATAGTTTTATATAGTTTTATATAGTTTTATATAGTTTAGTTTTATATAGTTTTATATAGTTTTATATAGTTTAGTTTTATATAGTTTTATAAATTTCTATATAGTTTTATATAGTTTTATTGGTTTTGAAAGTTTTATATAGTTTCATATAGTTGACTATAGTTTCATATAGTTTCATATAGTTTTATATAGTTTTATATAGTTTTATATAGTTTTATATAGTTTTATATAGTTTTATATAGTATTATATAGTTTTATATAGTTTTATATAGTTTTATATAGTTTTATATAGTTTTATATAGTTTTATATAGTTTAGTTTTATATAGTTTTATATAGTTTTATATAGTTTAGTTTTATATAGTTTTATATAGTTTTATATAGTTTAGTTTTATATAGTTAATAAATTTCTATATAGTTTTATATAGTTTTATTGGTTTTTGAAAGTTTTGTATAGTTTCATATAGTTGACTATAGTTTCATATAGTTTCATATAGTTTTATATAGTTTTATATAGTTTTATATAGTTTTATATAGTTTTATATAGTTTTATATAGTATTATATAGTTTTATATAGTTTTATATAGTTTTATATAGTTTTATATAGTTTTATATAGTTTTATATAGTTTTATATAGTTTTATATAGTTTTATATAGTTTTATATAGTTTTAAATAGTTTTATACAGTTCTATCTAGTTTTATATAGTTTGATATAGTTTTATATAGTTTTATATAGTTTTATATAGTTTTATATAGTTTTACATAGTTTTATATAGTTTTACATAGTTTTATATAGGTCTATAGTTTGTTATAGTTTTGTAGAGTTCTATATTGTTTTATATAGTTTTATATATTTTTACATAGTTTTATTAGTTGTATATAGTTTTATATCGTTTTATATAGTTTTATATAGTTTTATATAGTTTTATATAGTTTTATATAGTTTTATATAGTTTTATATAGTTTTATATAGTTTTATACAGTTCTATCTAGTTTTATATAGTTTTATATAGTTTTATATAGTTTTATATAGTTTTATACAGTTTTATAAGTTTTATATAGTTTTATATAGTTTTGTTAGTTTTATATAGTTTTATATAGTTTTATATTGTTTTATATAGTTTTATATAGTTTTATATAGTTTTATATAGTTTTATATAGTTTTATATAGTTTTATATAGTTTAGTTTTATATAGTTTTATATAGTTTTATATAGTTTTGTTTTATATAGTTTTATAAATTTCTATATAGTTTTATATAGTTTTATTGGTTTTTGAAAGTTTTATATAGTTTCATATAGTTGACTATAGTTTCATATAGTTTTATATAGTTTTATATAGTTTTATATAGTATTATATAGTTTTATATAGTTTTATATAGTTTTATATAGTTTTATATAGTTTTATATAGTTTTATATAGTTTAGTTTTATATAGTTTTATATAGTTTTATATAGTTTAGTTTTATATAGTTTTATATAGTTTTATATAGTTTAGTTTTATATAGTTTTATAAATTTCTATATTGTTTTATATAGTTTTATTGGTTTTTGAAAGTTTTATATAGTTTCATATAGTTGACTATAGTTTCATATAGTTTCATATAGTTTTATATAGTTTTATATAGTTTTATATAGTTTTATATAGTTTTATATAGTTTTATATAGTATTATATAGTTTTATATAGTGTTATATAGTTTTATATAGTTTTATATAGTTTTATATAGTTTTATATACTTTTATATAGTTTTATACAGTTCTATCTAGTTTTATATAGTTTTATATAGTTTTATATAGTTTTATATAGTTTTATATAGTTGTATACAGTTTTATAAGTTTTATATAGTTTTATATAGTTTTGTTAGTTTTATATAGTTTTATATAGTTTTATATTGTTTTATATAGTTTTATATAGTTTTATATAGTTTTATATAGTTTTATTGGTTTTTGAAAGTTTTATATAGTTTCATATAGTTGAATATAGTTTCATATAGTTTCATATAGTTTTATATAGTTTTATATAGTTTTATATAGTTTTATATAGTTTTATATAGTTTTAAATAGTTTTATACAGTTCTATCTAGTTTTATATAGTTTGATATAGTTTTATATAGTTTTATATAGTTTTATATAGTTTTATATAGTTTTACATAGTTTTATATAGTTTTATATAGTTTTATATAGGTCTATAGTTTGTTATAGTTTTGTAGAGTTGTATATTGTTTTATATAGTTTTATATATTTTTACATAGTTTTATTAGTTGTATATAGTTTTATATCGTTTTATATTGTTTTATATAGTTTAGTTTTATATAGTTTTATATAGTTTTATATAGTTTTATATAGGTCTATAGTTTGATATAGTTTTGTAGAGTTCTATATTGTTTTATATAGTTTTATATAGTTTTATATAGTTTTATATAGTTTTATATAGTTTTATATAGTTTTATATAGTTTTATATAGTTTTATATAGTTTTATACAGTTCTATCTTGTTTTATATAGTTTTATATAGTTTTATATAGTTTTATATAGTTTTATATAGTTTTATACAGTTCTATCTAGTTTTATATAGTTTTATATAGTTTTATATAGTTTTATACAGTTTTATATAGTTTTATATAGATTCATATAGTTTTATATAGTTTCATATAGTTTCATATAGTTTTATATAGTTTTATATAGTTTTATATAGTTTTATATAGTTTTATATAGTTTTATATAGTTTTACATAGTTTTATATAGTTTTACATAGTTTTATATAGGTCTATAGTTTGTTATAGTTTTGTAGAGTTCTATATTGTTTTATATAGTTTTATATATTTTTACATAGTTTTATTAGTTGTATATAGTTTTATATCGTTTTATATAGTTTTATATAGTTTAGTTTTATATAGTTTTATATAGTTTTATATAGTTTTATATAGGTCTATAGTTTGATATAGTTTTGTAGAGTTCTATATTGTTTTATATAGTTTTATATAGTTTTATATAGTTTTATATAGTTTTATATAGTTTTATATAGTTTTATATAGTTTTATATAGTTTTATACAGTTCTATCTTGTTTTATATAGTTTTATATAGTTTTATATAGTTTTATATAGTTTTATATAGTTTTATACAGTTCTATCTAGTTTTATATAGTTTTATATAGTTTTATATAGTTTTATACAGTTTTATATAGTTTTATATAGATTCATATAGTTTTATATAGTTTCATATAGTTTCATATAGTTTTATATAGTTTTATATAGTTTTATATAGTTTTATATAGTTTTATATAGTTTTATATAGTTTTATATAGTTTTATATCGTTTTATATAGTTTTATATAGTTTTATATAGTTTTATATAGTTTTATATAGTTTTATATAGTTTTATATAGTTTTACATAGTTTTATATAGTTTTACATAGTTTTATATAGGTCTATAGTTTGATATAGTTTTGTAGAGTTCTATATAGTTTTATATAGTTTTATATATTTTTACATAGTTTTATTAGTTGTATATAGATTTATATTGTTTTATATAGTTTTATAGGGTTTTATATAGTTTTATATAGTTTTATATAGTTTTATATAGTTTTATATTGTTTTATATAGTTTTAAATAGTTTTATACAGTTCTATATAGTTTTATATAGTTTTATATAGTTTTATATTGTTTAGTTTTGTATAGTTTTATAAATTTCTATATAGTTTTATATAGTTTTATTGGTTTTTGAAAGTTTTATATAGTTTCATATAGTTGAATATAGTTTCATATAGTTTCATATAGTTTTATATAGTTTTATATAGTTTTATATAGTTTTATATAGTTTTATATAGTTTTATATAGTTTTATATAGTTTTATACAGTTCTATCTAGTTTTATATAGTTTTATATAGTTTTATACAGTTCTATATAGTTTTATATAGTTTTATATAGTTTTATATAGTTTTATACAGTTCTATATAGTTTTATATAGTTTTATATAGTTTTATATTGTTTTATATCGTTTTAAATAGTTTTATATAGTTTTATATAGTTTTACATAGTTTTATATAGTTTTATATAGTTTTATATAGTTTTATATAGTTTTATATAATTTTATATAGTTTTACATAGTTTTATATAGTTTTATATAATTTTATACAGTTTTATATAGTTTTATATGATTTTATATGGATTTATATAGTTTTATATAGTTTTATATAGTTTTATATAGTTTTATATAGTTTTATATAGTTTTATATAGTTTTAAATAGTTTTATACAGTTCTATCTAGTTTTATATAGTTTGATATAGTTTTATATAGTTTTATATAGTTTTATATTGTTTTATATAGTTTTACATAGTTTTATATAGTTTTACATAGTTTTATATAGGTCTATAGTTTGTTATAGTTTTGTAGAGTTCTATATTGTTTTATATAGTTTTATATATTTTTACATAGTTTTATTAGTTGTATATAGTTTTATATCGTTTTATATAGTTTTATATAGTTTTATATAGTTTTATATAGTTTTATATAGTTTTATATAGTTTTATATAGTTTTATATAGTTTTATATAGTTTTGTTAGTTTTACATAGTTTTATATAGTTTTATATTGTTTTATATAGTTTTATATAGTTTTATATAGTTTTATATAGTTTTATATAGTTTAGTTTTATATAGTTTTATATAGTTTTATATAGTTTAGTTTTATATAGTTTTATAAATTTCTATATAGTTTTATATAGTTTTATTGGTTTTTGAAAGTTTTATATAGTTTCATATAGTTGACTATAGTTTCATATAGTTTCATATAGTTTTATATAGTTTTATATAGTTTTATATAGTTTTATATAGTTTTATATAGTTTTATATAGTATTATATAGTTTTATATAGTTTTATATAGTTTTATATAGTTTTATATAGTTTTATATAGTTTTATATAGTTTAGTTTTATATAGTTTTATATAGTTTTATATAGTTTAGTTTTATATAGTTTTATATAGTTTTATATAGTTTAGTTTTATATAGTTAATAAATTTCTATATAGTTTTATATAGTTTTATTGGTTTTTGAAAGTTTTGTATAGTTTCATATAGTTGACTATAGTTTCATATAGTTTCATATAGTTTTATATAGTTTTATATAGTTTTATATAGTTTTATATAGTTTTATATAGTTTTATATAGTATTATATAGTTTTATATAGTTTTATATAGTTTTATATAGTTTTATATAGTTTTATATAGTTTTATATAGTTTTATACAGTTCTATCTAGTTTTATATAGTTTTATATAGTTTTATATAGTTTTATATAGTTTTATATAGTTTTATACAGTTTTATAAGATTTATATAGTTTTATATAGTTTTGTTAGTTTTATATAGTTTTATATAGTTTTATATTGTTTTATATAGTTTTATATATTATTATATAGTTTTATATAGTTTGATATAGTTTTATATAGATTAGTTTTATATAGTTTTATAAATTTCTATATAGTTTTACATAGTTTTATATAGTTTTACATAGTTTTATATAGGTCTATAGTTTGATATAGTTTTGTAGAGTTCTATATTGTTTTATATAGTTTTATATAGTTTTATATAGTTTTATATAGTTTTATACAGTTCTATCTTGTTTTATATAGTTTTATATAGTTTTATATAGTTTTATATAGTTTTATATAGTTTTATATAGTTTTATACAGTTTTATACAGTTCTATCTAGTTTTATATAGTTTTATATAGTTTTATATAGTTTTATACAGTTTTATATAGTTTTATATAGATTCATATAGTTTTATATAGTTTCATATAGTTTCATATAGTTTTATATAGTTTTATATAGTTTTATATAGTTTTATATAGTTTTATATAGTTTTATACAGTTTTATAAGTTTTATATAGTTTTATATAGTTTTGTTAGTTTTATATAGTTTTATATAGTTTTATATAGTTTTATATAGTTTTATATAGTTTTACACAGTTCCATCTTGTTTTATATAGTTTTATATAGTTTTATATAGTTTTATATACTTTTACATAGTTTTATATAGTTTTACATAGTTTTATATAGTTTTACATAGTTTTATATAATTTTACATAGTTTTATATAGGTCTATAGTTTGACATAGTTTTGTAGAGTTCCATATTGTTTTATATAGTTTTATATATTTTTACATAGTTTTATTAGTTGTATATAGTTTCATATCGTTTTGTATAGTTTTATAGGCTTTTATATAGTTTTATACAAATTTATATTTTTTATGGAGTTTCATATAGTTCTATGTAGGTGTATATAGTTCTACATAGTTTTATATTGTTTTATATAGTTTTATTCGTTGCATATGGTTTTGTATAGGTTTATATAGTTTTATATAGTTTCATATAGTTTTATATAGTTTTATATAGTTTTATATAGTTTTATATAGTTTTACATAGTTTTATATAATTTTATTGGTTTTTAAACGTTTTATATAGTTTAATATAGTGTTGCATAGTTTTATATAGTTCTATACTGTTTTGTTACTTGTATATAGTTTTATATAGTTTTATATAGTTTTATACGGTTTTATATAGTTTTATACAAATTTATATATTTTATATAGTTTCATATAGTTCTATGTAGGTTTATATAGTTCTACATAGTTTTATATTGTTTTATATAGTTTTATGCGTTGTATATGGTTTTGTATAGGTTTATGTGGTTTATATAGTTTCATATAGTTTTATATAGTTTTATATAGTTTTATATAGTTTTATATAGTTTTATATAGTTTTATATAGTTTTGTTAGTTTTATATAGTTTTATATAGTTTTATATTGTTTTATATAGTTTTATACAGTTTTATATAGTTTTATATAGTTTTAAATAGTTTTATATAGTTTAGTTTTATATAGTTTTATAAATTTCTATATAGTTTTATATAGTTTTATTGGTTTTTGAAAGTTTTATATAGTTTGATATAGTTGAATATAGTTGCATATAGTTTCATATAGTTTTATATAGTTTTATATTGTTTTATATAGTTTTATACAGTTCTATATAGTTTTATATAGTTTTATATAGTTTTATATAGTTTTATATACTTTTATACAGTTTTACATAGTGTTATATAGTTTTATATAGTTTTATATAGTTTTATATGATTTTATATGGATTTATATATTTTTATATAGTTTTATATAGTTTTATATAGTTTTATATAGTTTTATATAGTTTTATATAGTTTTATATAGTTTTATATAGTTTTATATAGTTTTATATAGTTTTATATAGTTTTATATAGTTTTATATAGTTTTATATAGTTTTACATAGTTTTATATAGTTTTACATAGTTTTATATAGGTCTATAGTTTGTTATAGTTTTGCAGAGTTCTATATTGTTTTATATAGTTTTATATATTTTTACATAGTTTTATTAGTTGTATATAGTTTTATATCGTTTTATATAGTTTTATATAGTTTTATATAGTTTTATATAGTTTTATATAGTTTTATATAGTTTTATATAGTTTTATACAGTTCTATCTAGTTTTATATAGTTTTATATAGTTTTATATAGTTTTATATAGTTTTATACAGTTTTATAAGTTTTATATAGTTTTATATAGTTTTGTTAGTTTTATATAGTTTTATATAGTTTTATATTGTTTTATATAGTTTTATATAGTTTTATATAGTTTCATATAGTTGACTATAGTTTCATATAGTTTCATATAGTTTTATATAGTTTTATATAGTTTTATATAGTTTTATATAGTTTTATATAGTTTTATATAGTATTATATAGTTTTATATAGTTTTATATAGTTTTATATAGTTTTATATAGTTTTATATAGTTTTATATAGTTTAGTTTTATATAGTTTTATATAGTTTTATATAGTTTAGTTTTATATAGTTTTATATAGTTTTATATAGTTTAGTTTTATATAGTTTTATAAATTTCTATATAGTTTTATATAGTTTTATTGGTTTTTGAAAGTTTTATATAGTTTCATATAGTTGACTATAGTTACATATAGTTTCATATAGTTTTATATAGTTTTATATAGTTTTATATAGTTTTATATAGTTTTATATAGTTTTATATAGTATTATATAGTTTTATATAGTTTTATATAGTTTTATATAGTTTTATATAGTTTTACATAGTTTTATATAGTTTTACATAGTTTTATATAGGTCTATAGTTTGTTATAGTTTTGTAGAGTTCTATATTGTTTTATATAGTTTTATATATTTTTACATAGTTTTATTAGTTGTATATAGTTTTATATCGTTTTATATAGTTTTATATAGTTTAGTTTTATATAGTTTTTATATAGTTTTATATAGTTTTATATAGGTCTATAGTTTGATATAGTTTTGTAGAGTTCTATATTGTTTTATATAGTTTTATATAGTTTTATATAGTTTTATATAGTTTTATATAGTTTTATATAGTTTTATATAGTTTTATATAGTTTTATATAGTTTTATATAGTTTTATATAGTTTTATATAGTTTTATATAGTTTTATACAGTTCTATCTAGTTTTATATACTTTTATATAGTTTTATATAGTTTTATACAGTTTTATATAGTTTTATATAGATTCATATAGTTTTATATAGTTTCATATAGTTTCATATAGTTTTATATAGTTTTATATAGTTTTATATAGTTTTATATAGTTTTATATAGTTTTATATAGTTTTACATAGTTTTATATAGTTTTACATAGTTTTATATAGGTCTATAGTTTGTTATAGTTTTGTAGAGTTCTATATTGTTTTATATAGTTTTATATATTTTTACATAGTTTTATTAGTTGTATATAGTTTTATATCGTTTTATATAGTTTTATATAGTTTAGTTTTATATAGTTTTATATAGTTTTATATAGTTTTATATAGGTCTATAGTTTGATATAGTTTTGTAGAGTTCTATATTGTTTTATATAGTTTTATATAGTTTTATATAGTTTTATATAGTTTTATATAGTTTTATATAGTTTTATATAGTTTTATATAGTTTTATACAGTTCTATCTTGTTTTATATAGTTTTATATAGTTTTATATAGTTTTATATAGTTTTATATAGTTTTATACAGTTCTATCTAGTTTTATATAGTTTTATATAGTTTTATATAGTTTTATACAGTTTTATATAGTTTTATATAGATTCATATAGTTTTATATAGTTTCATATAGTTTCATATAGTTTTATATAGTTTTATATAGTTTTATATAGTTTTATATAGTTTTATATAGTTTTATATCGTTTTATATAGTTTTATATAGTTTTATATAGTTTTATATAGTTTTATATAGTTTTATATAGTTTTATATAGTTTTACATAGTTTTATATAGTTTTACATAGTTTTATATAGGTCTATAGTTTGATATAGTTTTGTAGAGTTCTATATAGTTTTATATAGTTTTATATATTTTTACATAGTTTTATTAGTTGTATATAGATTTATATTGTTTTATATAGTTTTATAGGGTTTTATATAGTTTTATATAGTTTTATATAGTTTTATATAGTTTTATATTGTTTTATATAGTTTTATATAGTTTTATACAGTTCTATATAGTTTTATATAGTTTTATATAGTTTTATATTGTTTTATATAGTTTTATATAGTTTTATATAGTTTTATATAGTTTTATATAGTTTTATATAGTTTAGTTTTGTATAGTTTTATAAATTTCTATATAGTTTTATATAGTTTTATTGGTTTTTGAAAGTTTTATATAGTTTCATATAGTTGAATATAGTTTCATATAGTTTCATATAGTTTTATATAGTTTTATATAGTTTTATATAGTTTTATATAGTTTTATATAGTTTTATATAGTTTTATACAGTTCTATCTAGTTTTATATAGTTTTATATAGTTTTATACAGTTCTATATAGTTTTATATAGTTTTATATAGTTTTATATAGTTTTATATATTTTTACATAGTTTTATATAGTTTTACATAGTTTTATATAGGTCTATAGTTTGATATAGTTTTGTAGAGTTCTATATTGTTTTATATAGTTTTATATATTTTTACATAGTTTTATAGGGTTTTATGTAGTTTTATTCAAATTTATATATTTTATATAGTTTCATATAGTTCTATGTAGGTTTATATAGTTCTACATAGTTTTATATTGTTTTATATAGTTTTATTCGTTGTATATGGTTTTGTATAGGTTTATGTAGTTTTATATAGTTTCATATAGTTTTATATAGTTTTATATAGTTTTATATAGTTTTATATCGTTTTAAATAGTTTTATATAGTTTTATATAGTTTTACATAGTTTTATATAGTTTTATATAGTTTTATATAGTTTTATATAGTTTTATATAGTTTTATATAGTTTTATATAGTTTTATACAGTTCTATCTAGTTTTATATTGTTTTATATAGTTTTATTCGTTGTATATGGTTTTGTATAGGTTTATGTAGTTTTATATAGTTTCATATAGTTTTATATAGTTGTATACAGTTTTATAAGTTTTATATAGTTTTATATAGTTTTGTTAGTTTTATATAGTTTTATATAGTTTTATATTGTTTTATATAGTTTTATATAGTTTTATATAGTTTTATATAGTTTTATTGGTTTTTGAAAGTTTTATATAGTTTCATATAGTTGAATATAGTTTCATATAGTTTCATATAGTTTTATATAGTTTTATATAGTTTTATATAGTTTTATATAGTTTTATATAGTTTTAAATAGTTTTATACAGTTCTATCTAGTTTTATATAGTTTGATATAGTTTTATATAGTTTTATATAGTTTTATATTGTTTTATATAGTTTTACATAGTTTTATATAGTTTTACATAGTTTTATATAGGTCTATAGTTTGTTATAGTTTTGTAGAGTTCTATATTGTTTTATATAGTTTTATATATTTTTACATAGTTTTATTAGTTGTATATAGTTTTATATCGTTTTATATAGTTTTATATAGTTTTATATAGTTTTATATAGTTTTATATAGTTTTATATAGTTTTATATAGTTTTATATAGTTTTGTTAGTTTTACATAGTTTTATATAGTTTTATATTGTTTTATATAGTTTTATATAGTTTTATATAGTTTTATATAGTTTTATATAGTTTAGTTTTATATAGTTTTATATAGTTTTATATAGTTTAGTTTTATATAGTTTTATAAATTTCTATATAGTTTTATATAGTTTTATTGGTTTTTGAAAGTTTTATATAGTTTCATATAGTTGACTATAGTTTCATATAGTTTCATATAGTTTTATATAGTTTTATATAGTTTTATATAGTTTTATATAGTTTTATATAGTATTATATACTTTTATATAGTTTTATATAGTTTTATATAGTTTTATATAGTTTTATATAGTTTTATATAGTTTAGTTTCATATAGTTTCATATAGTTTTATATAGTTTTATATAGTTTTATATAGTTTTATATAGTTTTATATAGTTTTATATAGTATTATATAGTTTTATATAGTTTTATATAGTTTTATATAGTTTTATATAGTTTTATATAGTTTTATATAGTTTTATACAGTTCTATCTAGTTTTATATAGTTTTATCTAGTTTTATATAGTTTTATATAGTTTTATATAGTTTTATACAGTTTTATAAGATTTATATAGTTTTATATAGTTTTGTTAGTTTTATATAGTTTTATATAGTTTTATATTGTTTTATATAGTTTTATATATTATTATATAGTTTTATATAGTTTGATATAGTTTTATATAGATTAGTTTTATATAGTTTTATAAATTTCTATATAGTTTTACATAGTTTTATATAGTTTTACATAGTTTTATATAGGTCTATAGTTTGATATAGTTTTGTAGAGTTCTATATTGTTTTATATAGTTTTATATAGTTTTATATAGTTTTATATAGTTTTATATAGTTTTATACAGTTCTATCTTGTTTTATATAGTTTTATATAGTTTTATATAGTTTTATATAGTTTTATATAGTTTTATATAGTTTTATACAGTTTTATACAGTTCTATCTAGTTTTATATAGTTTTATATAGTTTTATATAGTTTTATACAGTTTTATATAGTTTTATATAGATTCATATAGTTTTATATAGTTTCATATAGTTTCATATAGTTTTATATAGTTTTATATAGTTTTATATAGTTTTATATAGTTTTATATAGTTTTATACAGTTTTATAAGTTTTATATAGTTTTATATAGTTTTGTTAGTTTTATATAGTTTTATATAGTTTTATATAGTTTTACACAGTTCCATCTTGTTTTATATAGTTTTATATAGTTTTATATAGTTTTATATACTTTTACATAGTTTTATATAGTTTTACATAGTTTTATATAGTTTTACATAGTTTTATATAATTTTACATAGTTTTATATAGGTCTATAGTTTGACATAGTTTTGTAGAGTTCCATATTGTTTTATATAGTTTTATATATTTTTACATAGTTTTATTAGTTGTATATAGTTTCATATCGTTTTGTATAGTTTTATAGGCTTTTATATAGTTTTATACAAATTTATATATTTTATGGAGTTTCATATAGTTCTATGTAGGTGTATATAGTTCTACATAGTTTTATATTGTTTTATATAGTTTTATTCGTTGCATATGGTTTTGTATAGGTTTATATAGTTTTATATAGTTTCATATAGTTTTATATAGTTTTATATAGTTTTATATAGTTTTATATAGTTTTACATAGTTTTATATAATTTTATTGGTTTTTAAACGTTTTATATAGTTTAATATAGTGTTGCATAGTTTTATATAGTTCTATACTGTTTTGTTACTTGTATATAGTTTTATATAGTTTTATATAGTTTTATACGGTTTTATATAGTTTTATACAAATTTATATATTTTATATAGTTTCATATAGTTCTATGTAGGTTTATATAGTTCTACATAGTTTTATATTGTTTTATATAGTTTTATGCGTTGTATATGGTTTTGTATAGGTTTATGTGGTTTATATAGTTTCATATAGTTTTATATAGTTTTATATAGTTTTATATAGTTTTATATAGTTTTATATAGTTTTGTTAGTTTTATATAGTTTTATATAGTTTTATATTGTTTTATATAGTTTTATACAGTTTTATATAGTTTTATATAGTTTTATATAGTTTTATATAGTTTAGTTTTATATAGTTTTATAAATTTCTATATAGTTTTATATAGTTTTATTGGTTTTTGAAAGTTTTATATAGTTTGATACAGTTGAATATAGTTGCATATAGTTTCATATAGTTTTATATAGTTTTATATTGTTTTATATAGTTTTATACAGTTCTATATAGTTTTATATAGTTTTATATAGTTTTATATAGTTTTATATACTTTTATACAGTTTTACATAGTGTTATATAGTTTTATATAGTTTTATATAGTTTTATATGATTTTATATGGATTTATATATTTTTATATAGTTTTATATAGTTTTATATAGTTTTATATAGTTTTATATAGTTTTATATAGTTTTATATAGTTTTATATAGTTTTATATAGTTTTATATAGTTTTATATAGTTTTATATAGTTTTATATAGTTTTATATAGTTTTATATAGTTTTATATAGTTTTATATCGTTTTATATAGTTTTATATAGTTTTATATAGTTTTATATAGTTTTATATAGTTTTATATAGTTTTATATAGTTTTATATAGTTTTATACAGTTCTATCTAGTTTTATATAGTTTTATATAGTTTTATATAGTTTTATATAGTTTTATACAGTTTTATAAGTTTTATATAGTTTTATATAGTTTTGTTAGTTTTATATAGTTTTATATAGTTTTATATTGTTTTATATAGTTTTATATAGTTTTATATAGTTTTATATAGTTTTATATAGTTTTATATAGTTTTATATAGTTTAGTTTTATATAGTTTAGTTTTATATAGTTTTATATAGTTTTATATAGTTTAGTTTTATATAGTTTTATAAATTTCTATATAGTTTTATATAGTTTTATTGGTTTTAGAAAGTTTTATATAGTTTCATATAGTTGACTATAGTTTCATATAGTTTCATATAGTTTTATATAGTTTTATATAGTTTTATATAGTTTTATATAGTTTTATATAGTTTTATATAGTTTTATATAGTTTTATATAGTTTTATATAGTTTTATATAGTTTTATATAGTTTTATATAGTTTTATATAGTTTTATACAGTTTTATAAGATTTATATAGTTTTATACAGTTTTATAAGTATTATATAGTTCTATATAGTTTTATATAGTTTTATATAGTTTTATATAGTTTTATATAGTTTTATATAGTTTTATATAGTTTTATATAGTTTTATATAGTTTTATATAGTTTTATATAGTTTTATATAGTTTTACATAGTTTTATATAGTTTTACATAGTTTTATATAGGTCTATAGTTTGTTATAGTTTTGCAGAGTTCTATATTGTTTTATATAGTTTTATATATTTTTCCATAGTTTTATTAGTTGTATATAGTTTTATATCGTTTTATATAGTTTGATATAGTTTTATATAGTTTTATATAGTTTTATATAGTTTTATATAGTTTTATATAGTTTAGTTTTATATAGTTTTATATAGTTTTATATAGTTTTATATAGGTCTATAGTTTGATATAGTTTTGTAGAGTTCTATATTGTATTATATAGTTTTATATAGTTTTATATAGTTTTATATAGTTTTATATGGTTTTATATAGGTCTATAGTTTGATATAGTTTTGTAGAGTTCTATATTGTATTATATAGTTTTATATAGTTTTATATAGTTTTATATAGTTTTATATAGTTTTATACAGTTCTATCTTGTTTTATATAGTTTTATATAGTTTTATATAGTTTTATATAGTTTTATACACTTCTATCTAGTTTTATATAATTTTATATAGTTTTATATAGTTTTATACAGTTTTATATAGTTTTATATAGATTCATATAGTTTTATATAGTTTCATATAGTTTCATATAGTTTTATATAGTTTTATATAGTTTTATATAGTTTTATATAGTTTTATATAGTTTTATACAGTTTTATAAGTTTTATATAGTTTTATATAGTTTTGTTAGTTTTATATAGTTTTATATAGTTTTATATTGTTTTATATAGTTTTATATAGTTTTATATAGTTTTATATAGTTTTATATAGTTTTATATAGTTTTATATAGTTTAGTTTTATATAGTTTAGTTTTATATAGTTTTATATAGTTTTATATAGTTTAGTTTTATATAGTTTTATAAATTTCTATATAGTTTTATATAGTTTTATTGGTTTTAGAAAGTTTTATATAGTTTCATATAGTTGACTATAGTTTCATATAGTTTCATATAGTTTTATATAGTTTTATATAGTTTTATATAGTTTTATATAGTTTTATATAGTTTTATATAGTTTTATATAGTTTTATATAGTTTTATATAGTTTTATATAGTTTTATATAGTTTGATATAGTTTTATATAGTTTTATATAGTTTTATACAGTTTTATAAGATTTATATAGTTTTATACAGTTTTATAAGTATTATATAGTTCTATATAGTTTTATATAGTTTTATATAGTTTTATATAGTTTTATATAGTTTTATATAGTTTTATATAGTTTTATATAGTTTTATATAGTTTTATATAGTTTTATATAGTTTTATATAGTTTTACATAGTTTTATATAGTTTTACATAGTTTTATATAGGTCTATAGTTTGTTATAGTTTTGCAGAGTTCTATATTGTTTTATATAGTTTTATATATTTTTCCATAGTTTTATTAGTTGTATATAGTTTTATATCGTTTTATATAGTTTGATATAGTTTTATATAGTTTTATATAGTTTTATATAGTTTTATATAGTTTTATATAGTTTAGTTTTATATAGTTTTATATAGTTTTATATAGTTTTATACAGTTCTATCTTGTTTTATATAGTTTTATATAGTTTTATATAGTTTTATATAGTTTTATACACTTCTATCTAGTTTTATATAATTTTATATAGTTTTATATAGTTTTATACAGTTTTATATAGTTTTATATAGATTCATATAGTTTTATATAGTTTCATATAGTTTCAAATAGTTTTATATAGTTTTATATAGTTTTATATAGTTTTATATAGTTTTATATAGTTTTATACAGTTTTATAAGTTTTATATAGTTTTATATAGTTTTGTTAGTTTTATATAGTTTTATATAGTTTTATATAGTTTTATATAGTTTTATATAGTTTTATATAGTTTTATACAGTTCTATCTTGTTTTATATAGTTTTATATAGTTTTATATAGTTTTATATACTTTTACATAGTTTTATATAGTTTTCCATAGTTTTATATAGTTTTACATAGTTTTATATAATTTTACATAGTTTTATATAGGTCTATAGTTTGATATAGTTTTGTAGAGTTCCATATTGTTTTATATAGTTTTATATATTTTTACATAGTTTTATTAGTTGTATATAGTTTCATATCGTTTTGTATAGTTTTATAGGCTTTTATATAGTTTTATACAAATTTAAATATTTTATATATTTTCATATAGTTCTATGTAGGTGTATATAGTTCTACATAGTTTTATATTGTTTTATATAGTTTTATTCGTTGTATATGGTTTTGTATAGGTTTATATAGTTTTATATAGTTTTATATAGTTTTATATAGTTTTATATAGTTTTATATAGTTTTGTTAGTTTTATATAGTTTTATATAGTTTTATATTGTTTTATATAGTTTTATACAGTTTTATATAGTTTTATATAGTTTTATATAGTTTTATAAATTTCTATATAGTTTTATATAGTTTTATTGGTTTTTGAAAGTTCTATATAGTTTGATATAGTTGAATATAGTTGCATATAGTTTCATATAGTTTTATATAGTTTTATATTGTTTTATATAGTTTTATACAGTTCTATATAGTTTTATATAGTTTTATATAGTTTTATATAGTTTTATTTAGTTTTATATAGTTTTATATAGTTTTATATAGTTTTATATAGTTTTATATAATTTTATTGGTTTTTAAACGTTTTATATAGTTTAATATAGTGTTGCATAGTTTTATATAGTTTAATATAGTGTTGCATAGTTTTATATAGTTCTATACAGTTTAGTTACTTGTATATAGTTTTATATAGTTTCATATAGTTTTATATATTTTCATATAGTTTTATATAGTTTTATATAGTTTTATATAGTTTTATATAGTTCTATCTAGTTTTATATAGTTTTATATAGTTTTATATACTTTTATACAGTTTTACATAGTGTTATATAGTTTTATATAGTTTTATATAGTTTTATATGATTTTATATGGATTTATATATTTTTATATAGTTTTATATAGTTTTATATAGTTTTATATAGTTTTATATAGTTTTATATAGTTTTATATAGTTTTATATAGTTTTATATAGTTTTATATAGTTTTATATAGTTTTATATAGTTTTATATAGTTTTATATAGTTTTATATAGTTTTATATAGTTTTATATAGTTTGATATAGTTTTATATAGTTTTATATAGTTTTATACAGTTTTATAAGATTTATATAGTTTTATACAGTTTTATAAGTATTATATAGTTCTATATAGTTTTATATAGTTTTATATAGTTTTATATAGTTTTATATAGTTTTATATAGTTTTATATAGTTTTATATAGTTTTATATAGTTTTATATAGTTTTATATAGTTTTATATAGTTTTACATAGTTTTATATAGTTTTACATAGTTTTATATAGGTCTATAGTTTGTTATAGTTTTGCAGAGTTCTATATTGTTTTATATAGTTTTATATATTTTTCCATAGTTTTATTAGTTGTATATAGTTTTATATCGTTTTATATAGTTTGATATAGTTTTATATAGTTTTATATAGTTTTATATAGTTTTATATAGTTTTATATAGTTTAGTTTTATATAGTTTTATATAGTTTTATATAGTTTTATATAGGTCTATAGTTTGATATAGTTTTGTAGAGTTCTATATTGTATTATATAGTTTTATATAGTTTTACATAGTTTTATATAGTTTTATATGGTTTTATATAGGTCTATAGTTTGATATAGTTTTGTAGAGTTCTATATTGTATTATATAGTTTTATATAGTTTTATATAGTTTTATATAGTTTTATATAGTTTTATACAGTTCTATCTTGTTTTATATAGTTTTATATAGTTTTATATAGTTTTATATAGTTTTATACACTTCTATCTAGTTTTATATAATTTTATATAGTTTTATATAGTTTTATACAGTTTTATATAGTTTTATATAGATTCATATAGTTTTATATAGTTTCATATAGTTTCATATAGTTTTATATAGTTTTATATAGTTTTATATAGTTTTATATAGTTTTATATAGTTTTATACAGTTTTATAAGTTTTATATAGTTTTATATAGTTTTGTTAGTTTTATATAGTTTTATATAGTTTTATATAGTTTTATATAGTTTTATATAGTTTTATACAGTTCTATCTTGTTTTATATAGTTTTATATAGTTTTATATAGTTTTATATACTTTTACATAGTTTTATATAGTTTTCCATAGTTTTATATAGTTTTACATAGTTTTATATAATTTTACATAGTTTTATATAGGTCTATAGTTTGATATAGTTTTGTAGAGTTCCATATTGTTTTATATAGTTTTATATATTTTTACATAGTTTTATTAGTTGTATATAGTTTCATATCGTTTTGTATAGTTTTATAGGCTTTTATATAGTTTTATACAAATTTAAATATTTTATATATTTTCATATAGTTCTATGTAGGTGTATATAGTTCTACATAGTTTTATATTGTTTTATATAGTTTTATTCGTTGTATATGGTTTTGTATAGGTTTATATAGTTTTATATAGTTTTATATAGTTTTATATAGTTTTATATAGTTTTATATAGTTTTGTTAGTTTTATATAGTTTTATATAGTTTTATATTGTTTTATATAGTTTTATACAGTTTTATATAGTTTTATATAGTTTTATATAGTTTTATAAATTTCTATATAGTTTTATATAGTTTTATTGGTTTTTGAAAGTTCTATATAGTTTGATATAGTTGAATATAGTTGCATATAGTTTCATATAGTTTTATATAGTTTTATATTGTTTTATATAGTTTTATACAGTTCTATATAGTTTTATATAGTTTTATATAGTTTTATATAGTTTTATTTAGTTTTATATAGTTTTATATAGTTTTATATAGTTTTATATAGTTTTATATAATTTTATTGGTTTTTAAACGTTTTATATAGTTTAATATAGTGTTGCATAGTTTTATATAGTTTAATATAGTGTTGCATAGTTTTATATAGTTCTATACAGTTTAGTTACTTGTATATAGTTTTATATAGTTTCATATAGTTTTATATATTTTCATATAGTTTTATATAGTTTTATATAGTTTTATATAGTTTTATATAGTTCTATCTAGTTTTATATAGTTTTATATAGTTTTATATACTTTTATACAGTTTTACATAGTGTTATATAGTTTTATATAGTTTTATATAGTTTTATATGATTTTATATGGATTTATATATTTTTATATAGTTTTATATAGTTTTATATAGTTTTATATAGTTTTATATAGTTTTATATAGTTTTATATAGTTTTATATAGTTTTATATAGTTTTATATAGTTTTATATAGTTTTATATAGTTTTATATAGTTTTATATAGTTTTATATAGTTTTATATAGTTTTATATAGTTTGATATAGTTTTATATAGTTTTATATAGTTTTATACAGTTTTATAAGATTTATATAGTTTTATACAGTTTTATAAGTATTATATAGTTCTATATAGTTTTATATAGTTTTATATAGTTTTATATAGTTTTATATAGTTTTATATAGTTTTATATAGTTTTATATAGTTTTATATAGTTTTATATAGTTTTATATAGTTTTATATAGTTTTACATAGTTTTATATAGTTTTACATAGTTTTATATAGGTCTATAGTTTGTTATAGTTTTGCAGAGTTCTATATTGTTTTATATAGTTTTATATATTTTTCCATAGTTTTATTAGTTGTATATAGTTTTATATCGTTTTATATAGTTTGATATAGTTTTATATAGTTTTATATAGTTTTATATAGTTTTATATAGTTTTATATAGTTTAGTTTTATATAGTTTTATATAGTTTTATATAGTTTTATATAGGTCTATAGTTTGATATAGTTTTGTAGAGTTCTATATTGTATTATATAGTTTTATATAGTTTTATATAGTTTTATATAGTTTTATATGGTTTTATATAGGTCTATAGTTTGATATAGTTTTGTAGAGTTCTATATTGTATTATATAGTTTTATATAGTTTTATATAGTTTTATATAGTTTTATATAGTTTTATACAGTTCTATCTTGTTTTATATAGTTTTATATAGTTTTATATAGTTTTATATAGTTTTATACACTTCTATCTAGTTTTATATAATTTTATATAGTTTTATATAGTTTTATACAGTTTTATATAGTTTTATATAGATTCATATAGTTTTATATAGTTTCATATAGTTTCATATAGTTTTATATAGTTTTATATAGTTTTATATAGTTTTATATAGTTTTATATAGTTTTATACAGTTTTATAAGTTTTATATAGTTTTATATAGTTTTGTTAGTTTTATATAGTTTTATATAGTTTTATATAGTTTTATATAGTTTTATATAGTTTTATACAGTTCTATCTTGTTTTATATAGTTTTATATAGTTTTATATAGTTTTATATACTTTTACATAGTTTTATATAGTTTTCCATAGTTTTATATAGTTTTACATAGTTTTATATAATTTTACATAGTTTTATATAGGTCTATAGTTTGATATAGTTTTGTAGAGTTCCATATTGTTTTATATAGTTTTATATATTTTTACATAGTTTTATTAGTTGTATATAGTTTCATATCGTTTTGTATAGTTTTATAGGCTTTTATATAGTTTTATACAAATTTAAATATTTTATATATTTTCATATAGTTCTATGTAGGTGTATATAGTTCTACATAGTTTTATATTGTTTTATATAGTTTTATTCGTTGTATATGGTTTTGTATAGGTTTATATAGTTTTATATAGTTTTATATAGTTTTATATAGTTTTATATAGTTTTATATAGTTTTGTTAGTTTTATATAGTTTTATATAGTTTTATATTGTTTTATATAGTTTTATACAGTTTTATATAGTTTTATATAGTTTTATATAGTTTTATAAATTTCTATATAGTTTTATATAGTTTTATTGGTTTTTGAAAGTTCTATATAGTTTGATATAGTTGAATATAGTTGCATATAGTTTCATATAGTTTTATATAGTTTTATATTGTTTTATATAGTTTTATACAGTTCTATATAGTTTTATATAGTTTTATATAGTTTTATATAGTTTTATTTAGTTTTATATAGTTTTATATAGTTTTATATAGTTTTATATAGTTTTATATAATTTTATTGGTTTTTAAACGTTTTATATAGTTTAATATAGTGTTGCATAGTTTTATATAGTTTAATATAGTGTTGCATAGTTTTATATAGTTCTATACAGTTTAGTTACTTGTATATAGTTTTATATAGTTTCATATAGTTTTATATATTTTCATATAGTTTTATATAGTTTTATATAGTTTTATATAGTTTTATATAGTTCTATCTAGTTTTATATAGTTTTATATAGTTTTATATACTTTTATACAGTTTTACATAGTGTTATATAGTTTTATATAGTTTTATATAGTTTTATATGATTTTATATGGATTTATATATTTTTATATAGTTTTATATAGTTTTATATAGTTTTATATAGTTTTATATAGTTTTATATAGTTTTATATGATTTTATATGGATTTATATCGATTTATATAGTTTTATACAGTTTTATAAGTATTATATAGTTTTATATAGTTTTATATAGTTTTATATAGTTTTATATAGTTTTATATAATTTTATTGGGTTTTAAACGTTTTATATAGTTTAATATAGTGTTGCATAGTTTTATATAGTTCTATACAGTTTTGTTACTTGTATATAGTTTTATATAGTTTCATATAGTTTTATATATTTTCATATAGTTTTATATAGTTTTATATAGTTTTATATAGTTTTATATAGTTCTATCTAGTTTTATATAGTTTTATATAGTTTTATATACTTTTATACAGTTTTACATAGTGTTATATAGTTTTATATAGTTTTATATAGTTTTATATGATTTTATATGGATTTATATATTTTTATATAGTTTTATATAGTTTTATATAGTTTTATATAGTTTTATATAGTTTTATATAGTTTTATATAGTTTTATATGATTTTATATGGATTTATATCGATTTATATAGTTTTATACAGTTTTATAAGTATTATATAGTTTTATATAGTTTTATATAGTTTTATATAGTTTTATATAGTTTTATATAGTTTTATATAGTTTTATATAGTTTTATATAGTTTTATTAGTTTTATATAGTTTTATATAGTTTTATATAGTTTTATATAGTACTATATAGTTTTACATAGATTTATCAGTTTTATATAGTTTTATATAATTTTATATAAATTTACATAGTATTATATAGTTTTGTTAGTTTTATATAGTTTATATAGTTTTATAGAGTTTTATATAGTTTTATATAGTTTTATTAGTTTTATATAGTTTTATATAGTTTTATATAGTTTTATAGAGTTTTATATAGTTTTATATAGTTTTATTAGTTTTATATAGTTCTATAGAGTTTTATATAGTTTTGTTAGTTTTATATAGTTTTATATAGTTTTATATAGTTTTATATAGTTTTATATACTTTTATATAGTTTTGCATAGTGTTATATAGTTTGATATAGTTTTATATAGTTTTATATGATTTTATATGGATTTATATATTTTTATATAATTTCATATAGTTTTATATAATTTATATAGTTGTATATAGTTTCATATAGTTTTATATAGTTTTATATAGTTTTTTACAGTTTTACACAGTTTTATATAGTTTCATATAGTTTTATACAGATTTATACAGTTTTGTATAGTTTTATATAATTTTATATTTTTATATAGTTTTATTTGTTTTATATAGTTTTATATAGTTTTATATAGTTTTATATAGTATTCTATAGTTTTATATAGTTTTATATAGTTTTATATAGTTTTATATGATTTTAAATGGATTTATATATTTTTATATAGTTTCATATAGTTCTATGTAGGTTTATATAGTTCTACATAGTTTTATATTGTTTTATATAGTTTTATTCGTTGTATATGGTTTTGTATAGGTTTATATAGTTTTATATAGTTTCATATAGTTTTATATAGTTTTATATAGTTTTATATAGTTTTATATAGTTTTATATAGTTTTATATATTTTTATATAGTTTTATATAGTTTTATATAGTTTTATATAGTTCTATCTAGTTTTATATAGTTTTATATAGTTTTATATAGTTTTATATAGTTTTACATAGTTTTATATAGTGTTACATAGTTTTATATAGTTTTATATAGTTTTATATAGTTTTATATAGTATTATACAGTTTTACATAATTTTATATAGTTTTATATAGTTTTGTATAGTTTTATATAATTTATATAGTTTTATATAATTTATATAGTTTTATATAGTTTTATATAGTTTTATATAGTTTTATATAATTTATATAGTTTTATATAGTTTTATATAGTTTTATATAGTTTTATATAGTTTTATATGGTTTTATTGGTTTTTGAAAGTTTTATATAGTTTCATATAGTTGAATATAGTTTTACATAGTTTTATATAGGTCTATAGTTTTATAAGTTTTATATAGTTTTATATAGTTTCATATAGTTTTATATATTTTCATATAGTTTTATATAGTTTTATATAGTTTTATATAGTTTTATATAGTTTTATATAGTTTTATATAGTTTTATATAGCTTTCTATAGTTTTATATAGTTTTATATAGTTTTATATAGTTTTATATGATTTTATATGGATTTATATAGTTCTATACAGTTTTATAAGTATTATATAGTTTTATATAGTTTCATATAATTTTATATAGTTTTATATAGTTTAATGTAGTTTTATATAGTTTTATATAGTCTTATATAGTTTTATCTAGTTTTATATAGTTTTATAAATTTCTATATAGTTTTATATGGTTTTATTGGTTTTTGAAAGTTTTATATAGTTTCATATAGTTGAATATAGTTTTACATAGTTTTATGTAGGTCTATAGTTTTATAAGTTTTATATAGTTTTATATAGTTTCATATAGTTTTATATATTTTCATATAGTTTTATATAGTTTTATATAGTTTTATATAGTTTTATATAGTTTTATATAGTTTTATATAGTTTTATATAGTTTTATATAGTTTTATATAGTTTTATATAGCTTTATATAGTTTTACATAGTTTTATATAGTTCTATCTAGTTTTATATAGTTTTATATAGTTTTATATAGTTTTATATAGTTTTATATACTTTTATATAGTTTTACATAGTGTTATATAGTTTTATATAGTGTTATATAGTTTTATATGGTTTTATATGATTTTATATGGATTTATATAGTTTTATATAGTTTTATATAGTTTTATATAGTTTTATATAGTTTTATATAGCTTCATATAGTTTCATATAGTTTCATATAGTTTCATATAGTTTCGTATAGTTTCATATAGTTTCATATAGTTTCATATAGTTTTATATAGTTTCATATAGTTTCATATAGTTTTATATAGTTTTATATAGTTTTATACAGTTTTATATAGTTTTATACAGTTCTATCTAGTTTTATATAGTTTTATATAGTTTTATATGGTTTTATATTGTTTTATATAGTTTTATATATTTTTACATAGTTTTATTAGTTGTATATAGTTTTATATCGTTTTATATAGTTTTATAGGGTTTTATATAGTTTTATACAAATTTATATATTTTATATAGTTTCATATAGTTCTATGTAGGTTTATATACTTCTACATAGTTTTAAATTGTTTTATATAGTTTTATTCGTTGTATATGGTTTTGTATAGGTTTATATAGTTTTATATAGTTTCATATAGTTTTATATATTTTTATATAGTTTTATATAGTTTTATATAGTTTTATATAGTTGTATATGATTTTATATGGATTTATATATTTTTATATAGTTTTATATGGTTTTATATAGTTTTATATAGTTTTATACAGTTTTATAAGTTTTATATAGTTTTATATAGTTTTATATAGTTTCATATAGTTTCATATAGTTTCATATAGTTTTATATAGTTTTATATAGTTTTATATAGTTTTATATAGTTTTATACAGTTCTATCTAGTTTCATATAGTTTTATATAGTTTTATATAGTTTAATATAGTGTTACATAGTTTTATATAGTTCTATACAGTTCTGTTACTTGTATATAGTTTTATATGGTTTTATATAGTTTTATACGGTTTTATATAGTTTTATACAAATTTATATATTTTATCTAGTTTCATATAGTTCTATGTAGTTTTATATAGTTTTACATCGTTTTATATAGTTTTATATAGTTTTATATAGTTTTATATAATTTTATATAGTTTTACATAGTTTTATATAGTTTTATACAGTTTTATAAGTTTTATATAGTTTTATATAGATTTGTTAGTTTTATATAGTTTTGTATAGTTTTATATTGTTTTATATAGTTTTATATAGTTTTATATAGTTTTATAAATTTCTATATAGTTTTATATAGTTTTATTGGTTTTTGAAAGTTTTATATAGTCTCATATAGTTTCATATAGTTTCATATAGTTTCATATAGTTTTATATAGTTTTATATAGTTTTATATAGTTTTATATAGTTTTATATAGTTTTATATAGTTTTATATAGATTTATATAGTTTTATACATTTCTATCTAGTTTTATATAGTTTTATATAGTTTTATATAGTTTTATACAGTTTTATAAGTTTTATATAGTTTTATATAGTTTTGTTAGTTTTATATAGTTTTATATAGTTTTATATTGTTTTACATAGTTTTATATAGTTTTATATAGTTTTATATAGTTTTATATAGTTTCATATAGTTTAGTTTTATATAGTTTTATAAATTTCTATATAGTTTTATATTGTTTTATTGGTTTTTGAAAGTTTTATATAGTTTCATATAGTTGAATATAGTTTCATATAGTTTCATATAGTTTTATATAGTTTTATATAGTTTTATATAGTTTTATATAGTTTTATATAGTTTTATATAGTTTTATATAGTTTTCTATAGTTTTATATAGTTTTACATAGTTTTATATAGTTTTACATAGTTTTATATAGGTCCATAGTTTGTTATAGTTTTGTAGAGTTCTATATTGTTTTATATAGTTTTACATATTTTTAAATAGTTTTATCAGTTGTATATAGTTTTATATCGTTTTATATAGTTTTATAGGGTTTTATATAGTTTTATACAAATTTATATATTTTATATAGTTTCATATAGTTCTATGTAGGTTTATATAGTTCTAAATAGTTTTATATTGTTTTATATAGTTTTATTCGTTGTATATGGTTTTGTATAGGTTTATGTAGTTTTATATAGTTTCATATAGTTTTATATAGTTTTATATAGTTTTATATGGTTTTATATAGTTTTATATAGTTTTATATAGTTTTATTCGTTTCTAAACGTTTTATATAGTTTAATATAGCGTTACAAAGTTTTATATAGTTTTATATAGTTTTATATAGTTTTATATAGTTTCATATAGTTCTATGTAGTTTTATATAGTTTTACATAGTTTTATATAGTTTTATATAGTTTTATTGGTTTTTAAAAGTTTTATATAGTTTAATATAGTGTTACATAGTTTTATATAGTTCTATATAGTTTTATATAGTTTTATATAGTTTTATATAGTTTTATATAGTTTCATATAGTTTTATATAGTTTTATATAGTTTTATATAGTTTTATATAGGTTTATATAGTTTTATATAGTTTTATATAGTTTTATATAGTTTTATATAGTTTTATATAGTTTTATATAGTTTTATATAGTTTTATATAGTTTTATATAGTTTTATATAGTTTTATATAGTTTTATATAGTTTTACATAGTTTTATATAGTTCTATCTAGTTTTATACAGTTTTATATAGTTTTATATACTTTTATATAGTTTTATATACTTTTATATAGTTTTACATAGTGTTATATAGTTTTATATAGTTTTATATAGTTTTATATGATTTTATATGGATTTATATATTTTTGTATAGTTTTATAAATTTCTATATAGTTTTATATAGTTTTATTGGTTTTTGAAAGTTTTATATAGTTTCATATAGTTTCATATAGTTTTATATAGTTTTATATAGTTTTATATAGTTTTATATAGTTTTATATAGTTTTATATAGTTTTATACAGTTCTATCTAGTTTTATATAGTTTTATATAGTTTTATACAGTTCTATATAGTTTTATATAGTTTTATATAGTTTTATATAGTTTTATATATTTTTACATAGTTTTATATAGTTTTACATAGTTTTATATAGGTCTATAGTTTGATATAGTTTTGTAGAGTTCTATATTGTTTTATATAGTTTTATATAGTTTCATATAGTTTAGTTTTATATAGTTTTATAAATTTCTATATAGTTTTATATTGTTTTATTGGTTTTGAAAGTTTTATATAGTTTCATATAGTTGAATATAGTTTCATATAGTTTCATATAGTTTCATATAGTTTTATATATTTTCATATAGTTTTATATAGTTTTATATAGTTTTATATAGTTTTATATAGTTTTATATAGTTTTATATAGTTTTATATAGTTTTATATAGTTTTATATAGCTTTATATAGTTTTACATAGTTTTATATAGTTCTATCTAGTTTTATATAGTTTTATATAGTTTTATATAGTTTTATATAGTTTTATATACTTTTATATAGTTTTACATAGTGTTATATAGTTTTATATAGTGTTATATAGTTTTATATGGTTTTATATGATTTTATATGGATTTATATAGTTTTATATAGTTTTATATAGTTTTATATAGTTTATATAGTTTTATATAGTTTTATATAGCTTCATATAGTTTCATATAGTTTCATATAGTTTCATATAGTTTCGTATAGTTTCATATAGTTTCATATAGTTTCATATAGTTTTATATAGTTTCATATAGTTTCATATAGTTTTATATAGTTTTATATAGTTTTATACAGTTTTATATAGTTTTATACAGTTCTATCTAGTTTTATATAGTTTTATATAGTTTTATATGGTTTTATATAGTTTTACATAGTTTTATATAGTTTTACATAGTTTTATATAGGTCTATAGTTTGATATAGTTTTGTAGAGTTCTATATTGTTTTATATAGTTTTATAAATTTTTACATAGTTTTATTAGTTGTATATAGTTTATATCGTTTTATATAGTTTTATAGGGGTTTTATATAGTTTTATACAAATTTATATATTTTATATAGTTTCATATAGTTCTATGTAGGTTTATATACTTCTACATAGTTTTAAATTGTTTTATATAGTTTTATTCGTTGTATATGGTTTTGTATAGGTTTATATAGTTTTATATAGTTTCATATAGTTTTATATATTTTTATATAGTTTTATATAGTTTTATATAGTTTTATATAGTTGTATATGATTTTATATGGATTTATATATTTTTATATAGTTTTATATGGTTTTATATAGTTTTATATAGTTTTATACAGTTTTATAAGTTTTATATAGTTTTATATAGTTTTATATAGTTTCATATAGTTTCATATAGTTTCATATAGTTTTATATAGTTTTATATAGTTTTATATAGTTTTATATAGTTTTATACAGTTCTATCTAGTTTTATATAGTTTTATATAGTTTTATATAGTTTAATATAGTGTTACATAGTTTTATATAGTTCTATACAGTTCTGTTACTTGTATATAGTTTTATATGGTTTATATAGTTTTATACGGTTTTATATAGTTTTATACAAATTTATATATTTTATCTAGTTTCATATAGTTCTATGTAGTTTTATATAGTTTTACATCGTTTTATATGGTTTTATATAGTTTTATATAGTTTTATATAATTTTATATAGTTTTTACATAGTTTTATATAGTTTTATACAGTTTTATAAGTTTTATATAGTTTTATATAGATTTGTTAGATTTATATAGTTTTATATAGTTTTATATTGTTTTATATAGTTTTATATAGTTTTATATAGTTTTATAAATTTCTATATAGTTTTATATAGTTTTATTGGTTTTTGAAAGTTTTATATAGTCTCATATAGTTTCATATAGTTTCATATAGTTTCATATAGTTTTATATAGTTTTATATAGTTTTTATTATAGTTTTATATAGTTTTATATAGTTTTATATAGTTTTATATAGATTTATAGTTTTATACATTTCTATCTAGTTTTATATAGTTTTATATAGTTTTATATAGTTTTTATACAGTTTTATAAGTTTTATATAGTTTTATATAGTTTTGTTAGTTTTATATAGTTTTATATAGTTTTATATTGTTTTACATAGTTTTATATAGTTTTATATAGTTTTATATAGTTTTATATAGTTTCATATAGTTTAGTTTTATATAGTTTATAAATTTCTATATAGTTTTATATTGTTTTATTGGTTTTTGAAAGTTTTATATAGTTTCATATAGTTGAATATAGTTTCATATAGTTTCATATAGTTTTATATAGTTTTATATAGTTTTATATAGTTTTATATAGTTTTATATAGTTTTATATAGTTTTATATAGTTTTATATAGTTTTATATAGTTTTCTATAGTTTTATATAGTTTTACATAGTTTTATATAGTTTTACATAGTTTTATATAGGTCCATAGTTTGTTATAGTTTTGTAGAGTTCTATATTGTTTTATATAGTTTTACATATTTTTACATAGTTTTATCAGTTGTATATAGTTTTATATCGTTTTATATAGTTTTATAGGGTTTTATATAGTTTTATACAAATTTATATATTTTATATAGTTTCATATAGTTCTATGTAGGTTTATATAGTTCTAAATAGTTTTATATTGTTTTATATAGTTTTATTCGTTGTATATGGTTTTGTATAGGTTTATGTAGTTTTATATAGTTTCATATAGTTTTATATAGTTTTATATAGTTTTATATGGTTTTATATAGTTTTATATAGTTTTATATAGTTTTATTCGTTTCTAAACGTTTTATATAGTTTAATATAGCGTTACAAAGTTTTATAATAGTTTTATATAGTTTTATACAGTTTTATATAGTTTTATATAGTTTCATATAGTTCTTGTAGTTTTATATAGTTTTACATAGTTTTATATAGTTTTATATAGTTTTATTGGTTTTTAAAAAGTTTTATATAGTTTAATATAGTGTTACATAGTTTTATATAGTTCTATATAGTTTTATATAGTTTTATATAGTTTTATATAGTTTTTATATAGTTTCATATAGTTTTATATAGTTTTATATAGTTTTATATAGTTTTATATAGGTTTATATAGTTTTATATAGTTTTATATAGTTTTATATAGTTTTATATAGTTTTATATAGTTTTATATAGTTTTATATAGTTTATATAGTTTTACATAGTTTTATATAGTTCTATCTAGTTTTATACAGTTTTATATAGTTTTATATACTTTTATATAGTTTTATATACTTTTATATAGTTTTACATAGTGTTATATAGTTTTATATAGTTTTATATAGTTTTTATATGATTTTATATGGATTTATATATTTTTATATAGTTTTATATAGTTTTATATAGTTTTATATAGTTTCATATAGTTTCATATAGTTTCATATAGTTTCATATAGTTTCATATAGTTTCATATAGTTTCGTATAGTTTCATATAGTTTCATATAGTTTCATATAGTTTCATATAGTTTCATATAGTTTCATATAGTTTCATATAGTTTCATATAGTTTCATATAGTTTCATATAGTTTCATATAGTTTCATATAGTTTCATATAGTTTCATATAGTTTCATATAGTTTCATATAGTTTCATATAGTTTCATATAGTTTCATATAGTTTCATATAGTTTCATATAGTTTCATATAGTTTCATATAGTTTCATATAGTTTCATATAGTTTCATATAGTTTCATATAGTTTCATATAGTTTCATATAGTTTCATATAGTTTCATATAGTTTTATATAGTTTTATATAGTTTTATACAGTTCTATCTTGTTTTATATAGTTTTATATAGTTTTATATAAATTTATATAGTTTTACATAGTTTTATATAGATTTATATAGTTTTATATAGTTTAACATAGTTTTATATAGTTTTATATAGTTTTATATAGTTTTATAAATTTCTATATAGTTTTATATGGTTTTATTGGTTTTTGAAAGTTTTATATAGTTTCATATAGTTGAATATAGTTTTACATAGTTTTATATAGGTCTATAGTTTTATAAGTTTTATATAGTTTTATATAGTTTCATATAGTTTTATATATTTTCATATAGTTTTATATATTTTCATATAGTTTTATATAGTTTTATACAGTTTTATAAGTTTTATATAGTTTGATATAGTTTGATATAGTTTGATATAGTTTTAAATAGTTTTATATAGTTTTATATAGTTTAATATAGTTTTATATAGTTTTATATAGTTTTACATAGTTTGGTATAGTTTTATATGGTTTTATATAGTTTTATACAAATTTATATTTTTTATATAGTTTCATATAATTCTATGTAGTTTTATATGGTTTTACATAGTTTTATATAGTTTTACATAGTTTTGTTGTTTTTAAAAGTTTTATATAGTTTAATATAGTGTTACATAGTTTTATATATTTTTATATAGTTTTATATAGTTTTATATAGTTTTATATAGTTTTATATAGTTTTATATAGGTTTATATAGGTTTATATAGTTTTATATAGTTTTATATAGTTTTATATAGTTTTATATAGT
>NW_027475651.1:32500-36504 GCF_051020985.1 Nomia melanderi | reverse complement strand
ATCGTTTTTGCAACAACTAGAACGTTACACTGTCCGTGAAATTCACAGAATTTTCGCGTGTCCGCGACAAACGCCGACGAGACACCCATCGTTCGCTCGTACGTAGCATCCTTCTCTTAACCCGACTCAGAAACGTTCTTTGCGCCCTTCGGTAAAAAAAAACGTTCGATCCGAAGAGGTGAACGACGGCGGGGATTTGACAGAGCTACGCAAGCAGTGTATGGTACGTAAACGACCCTCAGCCAGGCGTGGTCCAGGAATTGTATCCGTGGACCGCAATGTGCGTTCGAAATGTCGATGTTCATGTGTCCTGCAGTTCACACGTTGACGCGCAATTAGCTGCGTTCTTCATCGACCCACGAGCCAAGTGATCCACCGTTCAGGGTAATCGTATAAAATTTTATATTTCACATATATAATTTTATTCTCATTTGTTCGACCTAATATCTCTCTTCTTTCAAAGAGAAGATAAAAGTTGATACCTGAATCTCCGACCAGCGCGCGAAGGAGATTCAGGCGTCGCCTTGGAGACGACACCGAAGCCTTTCGAGACGAAAAACGTTCAAGTAATATGTATATATTTCTCGACGTTCCGGGCGTATAGTGCATTCAAAAACCCGCGAAAGACGCAGAAGACTCGCACGCGTGGAAACGACGGGGATATATTTTGTATCCTACCCGATACTGAATCCATCGCGTGCAGTCGACCCTCGCGTTCTTCCGATCAGACGCATCTATTGTTGCGCGCATGTTTTCGCGTCGCATCGCGCGAAACGTTGCACGAATCGTACCGATCGATCGATTGAAAGCAAATAATGAAAAAAAGACTTCACAGCTGGCTCTTTGCCGGTCATTCGTCCCATGTTATCTCTTGCCGCGAAATTGGCGCGCAAGAGTTGGGTGTCAGACGCGCGGCTTTAAAACGAGCTTCACGGCCGGTCCCTTCGTTACCGCTTTCGTTCTTTTCTCTCGGAACGACCATGAACGAACACGACGAGCGACGCTACGGCATACACACGTCCACGGATTCGATTAAAAAAAACAGACTTCACAGCTGGCTCTTTGCCGGTCATTCGTCCCATATTATCTCTTGCCGCGAAATTGGCGCGCAAGAGTTGGGTGTCAGACGCACGGCTTTAAAACGAGCTTCACGGCCGGTCCTCTCAATTCCGTGTACGGTACACGCAAGATGCGGGTTCCACTTCCAGACTACCCGGTCCCTTCTCTCTACGAGAATCGATAGTAGAAGAACGGCTCGAAAACGCGTCTCAGAGACTAGGGGAAAAGAAGCGGTATGCGAGCGAAACGAAAACGCATTATGGAAACGTCGCGAAACAATGTTCGACGGTTGCTCGGTTCCAATCGTGCGGCCGTTTCAATTTCTCGTGCGCTTCACCGTCCCTCCGTAACTCTGGCCGATCGCGTATACCGAAGAGCCGACACGCGCAAAAACCACAGGCATTGTATACTGTATATATATATGTTACAGTCACAGCCTTCGCGCGTTTTACTCTCCGACGCGGGGTTTCCACGACGAAAGAGAGACAGTTTCGTGGCGGGTGACTCGGCCGAATCGCTACGACGGGTATTTCTATTATAGAACGAATCATCGCCACCCTTTACCAGTGCCCGACGAAGGAATCACAAGGTCATCTGGAGTTTACAATGCCAGCGACGGTAATTCCAACGAAGACCCGATAAGTCAACTCATCGTTCTATTTCTCCCCGTACAGAAAAGCGAATCGACGCTAACGCACCTCGCGCAAGCACGAACGTTCTCTTCGCGTGGATCATCCCATCGTCGAAAGATGTAAAGACGCATTGGAGATCGTGGTCTCTGGCGGGCTCATTGCACGCCCCACTGCATATCTTTCCTCGAATCGAGAATGATTCGTCCACTAAGGCTGCGAAACTACGCGTCGAGGAAACTAGGGGAAAGAAGCGGGATGCGAGCGAAACGACAATACATTATGGAAACGTCGCGAAACAATGTTCGGCGGTTGCTCGTTTCCTCCTGCGGACGTTTCATTGCTCGGGCGCTTCACGTCCCTCCGTAACCTTCGCGCGATCGCGTGCCCCGGAGAGCCGGCAACCGGTGAACCACAGGCGTATAAACTATAGTCTTCTATAGCAAGCCTTCGGCGGTTACTCTCCGACGCGGGGATTCCACGACGAGAGAGAATTTCGTGGCGGGTGACATCGGTCGAAACGCTACGACGGGTATTTCTATTATAGAACGAATCATCGCCACCCTTTACCAGTGCCCGACGAAGGAATCACAAGGTCATCTGGAGTTTACAATGCCAGCGACGGTAATTCCAACGAAGACCCGATAAGTCAACTCATCGTTCTATTTCTCCCCGTACAGACAAGCGAATCAACGCTATCGCACCTCACGCATGCACGAACGTTCTCTTCGCGTGAATCGTCCCATCGTCGAAAGATATAGCCGCTTGGAGATCGTGGCCCATCAAGTTCTTCCGTAACTCCTGCGCGATCGCGTACCCCGGAGAGCAGGCAACCGGTGAACCACAGGCGTATAAACTATAGTCTTCTATAGCAAGCCTTCGCGTTTACTCTACGACGCGGGGATTCCACGACGAGAGAGATTTTCGTGGCGGGTGACACGGCCGAATCGCTACGACGGGTATTTCTATTATAGAACGAATCATCGCCACCCTTTACCAGTGCCCGACGAAGGAATCACAAGGTCATCTGGAGTTTACAATGCCAGCGACGGTAATTCCAACGAAGACCCGATAAGTCAACTCATCGTTCTATTTCTCCCCGTACAGAAAAGCGAATCGGCGCTATCGCACCTCACGCAAGCAGGAATGATCTCTTCGCGTGGATCGTCCCATCGTCGAAAGATGTAAGACGTACAGAAATCGTGGTCCATCACGATTATTCGTAACTCTCCGAGTCGCGTATCTGAGAGTAGGGCAAACGGAGAACCACAGGCATAAATAATACTATATATTTCTTATATATAGTTAGCCTTCGCGTTTTACTCTCCGACATGGGGATTCCACGACGAGAGAGAGTTTCGTGGCGGGTGACTCGGCCGAATCGCTACGACGGGTATTTCTATTATAGAACGAATCATCGCCACCCTTTACCAGTGCCCGACGAAGGAATCACAAGGTCATCTGGAGTTCACAATGCCAGCGACGGTAATTCCAACGAAGACCCGATAAGTCAACTCATCGTTCTATTTCTCCCCGTACAGAAAAGCGAATCGACGCTATCGCACCTCGCGCGAGCACGTAACTACTCTTCGCGTGGATCGTCCCATCGTCGAAAGATGTAAGACGCACGGAAATCGTGGCCCATCAACGTTTTTTTGTAACTCTGCCGATCGCGTATCACAGAGCCGAGACGCACATACCACAGGCGTATAATACCGTTTTCTTTCGTATGGTAAGCCTTCGCGTTTACTCTTCGGCGCGGGGTTTCCACGTCGAGAGAGACTTTCGTGGCGGGTGACATCGGTCGAAACGCTACGACGGGTATTACTATTATAGAACGAATCATCGCCACCCTTTACCAGTGCCCGACGAAGGAATCACAAGGTCATCTGGAGTTTACAATGCCAGCGACGGTAATTCCAACGAAGACCCGATAAGTCAACTCAACGTTCTATTTCTCCCCGTACAGAAAAGCGAATCGACGCTGTTGCACCTCACGCAAGCACGAACGTTCTCTTCGCGTGGATCGTCCCATCGTCGAAAGATGTAAGACGCACGGAAATCGTGGCACATCACGTGTTTTCGGAACTCTGTCGACCGCGTATCTCAGAGACGACGCGCGCGAACCACTGGCATATACTATTATATATCGCGTTTTACCCTCCGACGCGGGGATTCCACGACGAGAGAGAGTTTCGTGAGCGGGTTGACTCGGAAGAAACGCTACGACGGGTATTTCTATTATAGAACGCATCATCGCCACCCTTTACCAGTGCCCGACGAAGGAATCACAAGGTCATCTGGAGTTTACAATGC
>NW_027475651.1:20000-27500 GCF_051020985.1 Nomia melanderi | reverse complement strand
ATTGGTTTTGATCTAATAAAAGCGTTCCTACCATCTCTGGTCGGAACTCTGTTTTGCATGTATTAGCTCTAGAATTACCACAGTTATCCAAGTAAATGTGGGTACGATCTAAGGAACCATAACTGATTTAATGAGCCATTCGCGGTTTCACCTTAATACGGCATGTACTGAGACATGCATGGCTTAATCTTTGAGACAAGCATATGACTACTGGCAGGATCAACCAGGGAGCTTCGAGTAAATTTTCATCATACGAAGCAAAAATATGTATGTATATATATATCTTAGTCGCCGACTCTCTCCCCTTAAGAGTCGGATCGACGATACTTTTTCTCGTCTTTAAGACAGTTCTCTTTCTCCTCTCTCTTCTCTCTACTCTCTTCTCTCTTCTCTTTCGAGTTGGTAAATTTCGCTCCACTATTAGATTACCAACTCCGCACGAATTACCACATGGGTATATCCGCGCATATACATCAGGAGGACCTCCAAAAATTTCAAACTCTCCCGTGTATCTCTCCGAGATCTTTTTAGAAGAAAAAGAATCTCGGATGTCACATCGACTTTCAGGTTTGTAAGCACGTATGCTCGAGCGCTCTCCATCGTGTAAGCACGGACATAACGCACGAAGTCCGAAGACCGCGTACGTTAACATGCTGGACATATCGAGAAAGCGCGAACCATGCTAGGCGTACCCATGTCGAGGCCCTCGCGTTAAAGATCATACTCTTCTTTTCGTTCTCTCTTCTTTGCCCAGAAATAATATATATTTCTTATAATATATACCTCTTAGTTTATGTATTTCTCTCTTAGGACACCTCAATTTTATATGTATATATTATATTTCATTCGAACAATTTTTGTTCGTCGCCCCTTTTTGTGTGTAGTATTTCGTTTGGTCTTTGCCATTAAATTTTTGTATACGAAAAATATATTTTCGCTCGGATAGAAAACCCCTTTTGGGTTTCTGAGAGTTGATGTGAGAGTCGTACAAGTATAACGAATATACGTTGTATCCAACCCAACATTCTGGGCTTACCACATAAGGGCCATTCGGTCTGAGACACCGACCCGTGGTCATGCTGTGTAGAGAAAAATTCGCAACGGAACGCGGTACAGAACAGTCGAGGAATGGACCTCGAGGAGCTGAACGACTGCTTCTCGACCGAGATCGTAGAATAGCCGCTCGCCCGCCGCTGCGCCGACCGGTCCGCTCGAACCGACGTGCTCTCTTATAGTAACCAAACGGGCGGCCGCGACGACCGCGGCGCCGGCCGCTCAGCACGGGCGCTTATGGTGGTAAACTGCCGCGCGTACAGACCAACCGGCCGGGCTGCTGGTACTTAGCCGCTGAAACTATGGTCGATTCGAACATATATTAACATACGATTTTTATTCGATAAATCGTTATTGTACATATTAAACGTTAGTTTCCACCGAAAGAAAAATTTTTTAGAATTTTTTTTTTCCAAAAATTGCAAGAGTAAACTTTTTTAATATTCGATTTAAAAATTTTTAAATGCTTAATCCTTACATTAAACTACTGGGAGAACTCAGAAATCATAATGAAAAAAATTACAAAAATTTATTTTTCTCAGAAACTCCGAAAAACAGAGTGGTCGAATCCGTGCAAGCCGGAATTTTTCTAAGTCCCCACGGTCAAGAGTAAACTTTTTTAATAAGCGTTTTAAAATTATTTCAATGTTTAATCCATGCGTAAACATGACGTTTATTAACGTTTTTAACATTAAAAAAAATTACAAAAATTTATTTTTCAAAAAAAATGGAAAAAACCGATTCGTCGGAGCGAGGTGTCCAGCCCGTGCGGTAATTCCAGCAGGCGAATCGGACTTCCCGAAATTTTTCTAAGTCCCACGGTCGACACCAACTTTTTTAATAAGCGTTTTAAAATTATTTCAATGTTTAATCCATGCGTAAACATGACGTTTATTAACGTTTTTAACATTAAAAAAAATTACAAAAATTTATTTTTCAAAAAAAATGGAAAAAACCGATTCGTCGGAGCGAGGTGTCCAGCCCGTGCGGTAATTCCAGCAGGCGAATCGGACTTCCCGAAATTTTTCTAAGTCCCACGGTCGACACCAACTTTTTTAATAAGCGTTTTAAAATTATTTCAATGTTTAATCCATGCGTAAACATGACGTTTATTAACGTTTTTAACATTAAAAAAAATTACAAAAATTTATTTTTCAAAAAAAATGGAAAAAACCGATTCGTCGGAGCGAGGTGTCCAGCCCGTGCGGTAATTCCAGCAGGCGAATCGGACTTCCCGAAATTTTTCTAAGTCCCACGGTCGACACCAACTTTTTTAATAAGCGTTTTAAAATTATTTCAATGTTTAATCCATGCGTAAACATGACGTTTATTAACGTTTTTAACATTAAAAAAAATTACAAAAATTTATTTTTCAAAAAAAATGGAAAAAACCGATTCGTCGGAGCGAGGTGTCCAGCCCGTGCGGTAATTCCAGCAGGCGAATCGGACTTCCCGAAATTTTTCTAAGTCCCACGGTCGACACCAACTTTTTTAATAAGCGTTTTAAAATTATTTCAATGTTTAATCCATGCGTAAACATGACGTTTATTAACGTTTTTAACATTAAAAAAAATTACAAAAATTTATTTTTCAAAAAAAATGGAAAAAACCGATTCGTCGGAGCGAGGTGTCCAGCCCGTGCGGTAATTCCAGCAGGCGAATCGGACTTCCCGAAATTTTTCTAAGTCCCACGGTCGACAACAACTTTTTTAATAAGCGTTTTAAAATTATTTCAATGTTTAATCCATGCGTAAACATGACGTTTATTAACGTTTTTAACATTAAAAAAAATTACAAAAATTTATTTTTCAAAAAAAATGGAAAAAACCGATTCGTCGGAGCGAGGTGTCCAGCCCGTGCGGTAATTCCAGCAGGCGAATCGGACTTCCCGAAATTTTTCTAAGTCCCACGGTCGACACCAACTTTTTTAATAAGCGTTTTAAAATTATTTCAATGTTTAATCCATGCGTAAACATGACGTTTATTAACGTTTTTAACATTAAAAAAAATTACAAAAATTTATTTTTCAAAAAAAATGGAAAAAACCGATTCGTCGGAGCGAGGTGTCCAGCCCGTGCGGTAATTCCAGCAGGCGAATCGGACTTCCCGAAATTTTTCTAAGTCCCACGGTCGACAACAACTTTTTTAATAAGCGTTTTAAAATTATTTCAATGTTTAATCCATGCGTAAACATGACGTTTATTAACGTTTTTGACATTAAAAAAAATTACAAAAATTTATTTTTCGGAAAAAATGGAAAAAACCGATTCGTCGGAGCGAGGTGTCCAGCCCGTGCGGTAATTCCAGCAGGCGAATCGGACTTCCCGAAATTTTTCTAAGTCCCACGGTCGACACCAACTTTTTTAATAAGCGTTTTAAAATTATTTCAATGTTTAATCCATGCGTAAACATGACGTTTATTAACGTTTTTAACATTAAAAAAAATTACAAAAATTTATTTTTCAAAAAAAATGGAAAAAACCGATTCGTCGGAGCGAGGTGTCCAGCCCGTGCGGTAATTCCAGCAGGCGAATCGGACTTCCCGAAATTTTTCTAAGTCCCACGGTCGACACCAACTTTTTTAATAAGCGTTTTAAAATTATTTCAATGTTTAATCCATGCGTAAACATGACGTTTATTAACGTTTTTAACATTAAAAAAAATTACAAAAATTTATTTTTCGGAAAAAATGGAAAAAACCGATTCGTCGGAGCGAGGTGTCCAGCCCGTGCGGTAATTCCAGCAGGCGAATCGGACTTCCCGAAATTTTTCTAAGTCCCACGGTCGACACCAACTTTTTTAATAAGCGTTTTAAAATTATTTCAATGTTTAATCCATGCGTAAACATGACGTTTATTAACGTTTTTAACATTAAAAAAAATTACAAAAATTTATTTTTCAAAAAAAATGGAAAAAACCGATTCGTCGGAGCGAGGTGTCCAGCCCGTGCGGTAATTCCAGCAGGCGAATCGGACTTCCCGAAATTTTTCTAAGTCCCACGGTCGACAACAACTTTTTTAATAAGCGTTTTAAAATTATTTCAATGTTTAATCCATGCGTAAACATGACGTTTATTAACGTTTTTGACATTAAAAAAAATTACAAAAATTTATTTTTCGGAAAAAATGGAAAAAACCGATTCGTCGGAGCGAGCTGTCCAGGCCGTGCGGTAATGCCAGCAGGCGATCCGGGGTACTCGAAATTTTTCTAAGTCCCGACGGTCAAGAGTAAACTTTTTCATCACATATTTCAAAATTTTTTTAATGTTTAATCCACGCATAAAAACGCAGTTTATTAACGTTTTTAACGTTGAGAAAATTGACAAAAATTTTTTTTTCACTGAAAATGGAAAAAATGTATCGGTCGATGCGGGCTATCCAGGCCGTGCGGTAATTCCAGCAGGCGATCCGGGGTACTCGAAATTTTTCTAAGTCCCGACGGTCAAGAGTAAACTTTTTCATCACATATTTCAAAATTTTTTTAATGTTTAATCCACGCATAAAAACGCAGTTTATTAACGTTTTTAACGTTGAGAAAATTGACAAAAATTTTTTTTTCACTGAAAATGGAAAAAATGTATCGGTCGATGCGGGCTGTCCATGCCGTGCGGTAATTCCAGCCGGCGATCCGAGGTACTCGAAATTTTTCTAAGTCCGAACGGTCAAGAGTAAACTTTTTCATCACATATTTCAAAATTTTTTTAATGTTTAATCCACGCATAAAAACGCAGTTTATTAACGTTTTTAACGTTGAGAAAATTGACAAAAATTTTTTTTTCACTGAAAATGGAAAAAATGTATCGGTCGATGCGGGCTATCCAGGCCGTGCGGTAATTCCAGCAGGCGATCCGGGGTACTCGAAATTTTTCTAAGTCCCGACGGTCAAGAGTAAACTTTTTCATCACATATTTCAAAATTTTTTTAATGTTTAATCCACGCATAAAAACGCAGTTTATTAACGTTTTTAACGTTAAGAAAATTGACAAAAATTTTTTTTTCACTGAAAATGGAAAAAATGTATCGGTCGATGCGGGCTGTCCAGGCCGTGCGGTAATTCCAGCCGGCGATCCGAGGTACTCGAAATTTTTCTAAGTCCGAACGGTCAAGAGTAAACTTTTTCATCACATATTTCAAAATTTTTTCAATGTTTAATCCACGCATAAAAACGCAGTTTATTAACGTTTTTAACGTTGAGAAAATTGACAAAAATTTTTTTTTCACTGAAAATGGAAAAAATGTATCGGTCGATGCGGGCTGTCCAGGCCGTGCGGTAATTCCAGCCGGCGATCCGAGGTACTCGAAATTTTTCTAAGTCCGAACGGTCAAGAATAAACTTTTTTATTACATGTTTTAAAAATTTTTCAATGCTTAATCCGTGCATAAGAGTGCAGTTTATTAACGTTTTTAAGGTTGAAAAAATTGACAAAAATTTTTTTTTCTCTGAAAATGAAAAAAATGTATCGGTCGAAGCGGGCTGTCCAGGCCGCGCGGTAATGCCAGCAGGTCGAACGCGGCGACCCGAAATTTTTCTAAGTCCCTGCGGTCAAGAATAAACTTTTTTATTATGCGTTTTAAAAATTTTTCGGCGCTTAATCCATGGATAAAAAGGCAGCCCGAACACGTTTTTAACGTTGAAAAAATTGACCAAAATTTTTTTTTCACAAAAACTGCGAAAAACAGATCGACCGAATCTACTTTTCTCCGTCTCGCGGTAAGTCGAACCGGCCAAACCGGCTGACTCGAAATTTTTCCAAGTCCCAACGGTCAGGAATAAAATTTTTCAAAATTCGGTTTAAAAATTTTCCAACGCTTAAGTCGTGTACGAATAACGATGAAAAAATGTACAAAATTTTTTTTTATCTCGTTATTTTTCAAAGTTCCAGCGGCGTATTGCTTTTCAACTGAGCGAAAAAAAACGGAGAAACGAACGAAAGAAGAGAAAAATTTTTTCCTCTCTGTCGTTCGTTCCTCCAAGTTTCGCTCGAGCGCGCCGATTTCAAAGTTCCAGCGGCGTATTGCTTTTCATCGGAGCGAAAAAAAAATGGAGAAACGAACGAAAGAGAAGAAAATTTTCTTCCTCTCTATCGTTCGTTCCTCCAAGTTTCGCTCGAGCGCGCCGATTTCAAAGTTCCAGCGGCGTATTGCTTTTCATCGGAGCGAAAAAAAATGGAGAAACGAACGCGAAAGAGAAGAAAAGTTTTTCCTCTCTCTATCGCTCGTTTCTCCAAGTCCCAGCGGCATGTTGCCTGCGCGCGCCGATTTACAAGTTCCAGCGGCATGTTGCTTCGCCGCGCCGATTTCTAAGTTCCAGCGGCATGTTGCTTCGCCGCGCCGACTTTTCGCATTTTCGCGCCAAGTTCCAACTCCAAATCCGTCCACGCGCGCGCGCGCGTTCTTTTTTTTTTTTTTTCTAAGTGCCAGCGGCGTGTTGCTTTCGCGCGGCGCGAAAAAAAAATTGGAAATAGAAGAAAAAAAGAAAAAAAATTTTTTTTTCTTTTTTCTTCTATTTCCAACAACACACGAGTTCTTCTCTCTTCTCTATAATACTCCTCTATATTTTATGCGCGCGTATAACACGCCGCTGCTAACCACCGCTACCGCTAACAAACTCCTCTATGTTTCCTTCCTCCGAAGACACCGCTACCTAAACTAGTATAACAAGGTAGCAGCCTCCGAAAGAGAGGAAGAGGAGCAGCCAGCAGCAGCAGCAGCAGCAGCGGCGTGCATACGCAACGCATAAGAGGAGCAAGAGAAGAGAGAGTCTTTGTGAACTCGTGTGCTTTCCTTTCTCTCTCTGTCTGTCTGTCTGTCTGTGGGGGGGGCATACAGGTGCACAGCTTCATTCTGGCACAGCCAACCTCTCCTCCACGTGGTGTACCCTGGGAAACTTTCGAGTTTGCCAACGAGGCTCTGGCGCGACTCTCCTGCGAGCGTCCGGGCGGTATTTTACACCGTACGGACCGCGGAGTCGTCAAATACCGTAGCCGGTATGTCTAGCAACGACCCACTGGGGACATCCACCCAGTGGTACGCGAAGCATAACCGGTCGGGGGGCTTGCCTTAACCGGCCGGTCCGCGAGGAGATAAACCTCTCTAATAAATCCGAAACCTTAAGTTATGGTGCGCGGCGAAGGGGTGCGGGCCGTCCTTGCGATGGTCCGTGGTTGGTGGGTGCACCAACCCTTAGCGGCCAACCTCGAGGCACCTGGCGAACCTCGTTGTATTCAGCCTTCCCTCCTGGAAAGGGCGTCACCCGGGAGGGCGACTTCATTTCGTCCCCACTCGTGGGATCAATTATGGTCAGAAATAACAAATCAAACAAATCAAAGAAGATGACGGTGGTCGAGGTGCAAAAGGCCCTCGTTGAGAATGAACACGCTTGGATGGCTGATGAGGAGAGGGCTTCACCCCCCCTTGTCACCGTCCAAGCAAAGCCGGGTGATACCCA
>NW_027475651.1:5000-12500 GCF_051020985.1 Nomia melanderi | reverse complement strand
GAACAGCCGAAAAAGTTGTCGCTCAGATCCATATCGCAGTGGAGCGGTATCCGCGGGCGGTCGTAATTGAACGACGCACGACGCCGCGAACACTCACGCGAGTCCATACAAACGATTCCGATCGTTTTGCAACAACTAGAACGTACACTGTCCGTGAAATTCACAGAATTTTCGCGTGTCCGCGACAAACGCCGACGAGACACCCATCGTTCGCTCGTACGTAGCATCCTTCTCTTAACCCGACTCAGAAACGTTCTTTGCGCCCTTCGGTAAAAAAACGTTCGATCCGAAGAGGTGAACGACGGCGGGGATTTGACAGAGCTACGCAAGCAGTGTATGGTACGTAAACGACCCTCAGCCAGGCGTGGTCCAGGAATTGTATCCGTGGACCGCAATGTGCGTTCGAAATGTCGATGTTCATGTGTCCTGCAGTTCACACGTTGACGCGCAATTAGCTGCGTTCTTCATCGACCCACGAGCCAAGTGATCCACCGTTCAGGGTAATCGTATAAATTTTATATTTCACATATATAATTTTATTCTCATTTGTTCGACCTAATATCTCTCTTCTTTCAAAGAGAAGATAAAAGTTGATACCTGAATCTCCGACCAGCGCGCGAAGGAGATTCAGGCGTCGCCTTGGAGACGACACCGAAGCCTTTCGAGACGAAAAACGTTCAAGTAATATGTATATATTTCTCGACGTTCCGGGCGTATAGTGCATTCAAAAACCCGCGAAAGACGCAGAAGACTCGCACGCGTGGAAACGACGGGGATATATTTTGTATCCTACCCGATACTGAATCCATCGCGTGCAGTCGACCCTCGCGTTCTTCCGATCAGACGCATCTATTGTTGCGCGCATGTTTTCGCGTCGCATCGCGCGAAACGTTGCACGAATCGTACCGATCGATCGATTGAAAGCAAATAATGAAAAAAGACTTCACAGCTGGCTCTTTGCCGGTCATTCGTCCCATGTTATCTCTTGCCGCGAAATTGGCGCGCAAGAGTTGGGTGTCAGACGCGCGGCTTTAAAACGAGCTTCACGGCCGGTCCCTTCGTTACCGCTTTCGTTCTTTCTCTCGGAACGACCATGAACGAACACGACGAGCGACGCTACGGCATACACACGTCCACGGATTCGATTAAAAAAACAGACTTCACAGCTGGCTCTTTGCCGGTCATTCGTCCCATATTATCTCTTGCCGCGAAATTGGCGCGCAAGAGTTGGGTGTCAGACGCACGGCTTTAAAACGAGCTTCACGGCCGGTCCTCTCAATTCCGTGTACGGTACACGCAAGATGCGGGTTCCACTTCCAGACTACCCGGTCCCTTCTCTCTACGAGAATCGATAGTAGAAGAACGGCTCGAAAACGCGTCTCAGAGACTAGGGGAAAAGAAGCGGTATGCGAGCGAAACGAAAACGCATTATGGAAACGTCGCGAAACAATGTTCGACGGTTGCTCGGTTCCAATCGTGCGGCCGTTTCAATTTCTCGTGCGCTTCACCGTCCCTCCGTAACTCTGGCCGATCGCGTATACCGAAGAGCCGACACGCGCAAAAACCACAGGCATTGTATACTGTATATATATATGTTACAGTCACAGCCTTCGCGCGTTTTACTCTCCGACGCGGGGTTTCCACGACGAAAGAGAGACAGTTTCGTGGCGGGTGACTCGGCCGAATCGCTACGACGGGTATTTCTATTATAGAACGAATCATCGCCACCCTTTACCAGTGCCCGACGAAGGAATCACAAGGTCATCTGGAGTTTACAATGCCAGCGACGGTAATTCCAACGAAGACCCGATAAGTCAACTCATCGTTCTATTTCTCCCCGTACAGAAAAGCGAATCGACGCTAACGCACCTCGCGCAAGCACGAACGTTCTCTTCGCGTGGATCATCCCATCGTCGAAAGATGTAAAGACGCATTGGAGATCGTGGTCTCTGGCGGGCTCATTGCACGCCCCACTGCATATCTTTCCTCGAATCGAGAATGATTCGTCCACTAAGGCTGCGAAACTACGCGTCGAGGAAACTAGGGGAAAGAAGCGGGATGCGAGCGAAACGACAATACATTATGGAAACGTCGCGAAACAATGTTCGGCGGTTGCTCGTTTCCTCCTGCGGACGTTTCATTGCTCGGGCGCTTCACGTCCCTCCGTAACCTTCGCGCGATCGCGTGCCCCGGAGAGCCGGCAACCGGTGAACCACAGGCGTATAAACTATAGTCTTCTATAGCAAGCCTTCGGCGGTTACTCTCCGACGCGGGGATTCCACGACGAGAGAGAATTTCGTGGCGGGTGACATCGGTCGAAACGCTACGACGGGTATTTCTATTATAGAACGAATCATCGCCACCCTTTACCAGTGCCCGACGAAGGAATCACAAGGTCATCTGGAGTTTACAATGCCAGCGACGGTAATTCCAACGAAGACCCGATAAGTCAACTCATCGTTCTATTTCTCCCCGTACAGACAAGCGAATCAACGCTATCGCACCTCACGCATGCACGAACGTTCTCTTCGCGTGAATCGTCCCATCGTCGAAAGATATAGCCGCTTGGAGATCGTGGCCCATCAAGTTCTTCCGTAACTCCTGCGCGATCGCGTACCCCGGAGAGCAGGCAACCGGTGAACCACAGGCGTATAAACTATAGTCTTCTATAGCAAGCCTTCGCGTTTACTCTACGACGCGGGGATTCCACGACGAGAGAGATTTTCGTGGCGGGTGACACGGCCGAATCGCTACGACGGGTATTTCTATTATAGAACGAATCATCGCCACCCTTTACCAGTGCCCGACGAAGGAATCACAAGGTCATCTGGAGTTTACAATGCCAGCGACGGTAATTCCAACGAAGACCCGATAAGTCAACTCATCGTTCTATTTCTCCCCGTACAGAAAAGCGAATCGGCGCTATCGCACCTCACGCAAGCAGGAATGATCTCTTCGCGTGGATCGTCCCATCGTCGAAAGATGTAAGACGTACAGAAATCGTGGTCCATCACGATTATTCGTAACTCTCCGAGTCGCGTATCTGAGAGTAGGGCAAACGGAGAACCACAGGCATAAATAATACTATATATTTCTTATATATAGTTAGCCTTCGCGTTTTACTCTCCGACATGGGGATTCCACGACGAGAGAGAGTTTCGTGGCGGGTGACTCGGCCGAATCGCTACGACGGGTATTTCTATTATAGAACGAATCATCGCCACCCTTTACCAGTGCCCGACGAAGGAATCACAAGGTCATCTGGAGTTCACAATGCCAGCGACGGTAATTCCAACGAAGACCCGATAAGTCAACTCATCGTTCTATTTCTCCCCGTACAGAAAAGCGAATCGACGCTATCGCACCTCGCGCGAGCACGTAACTACTCTTCGCGTGGATCGTCCCATCGTCGAAAGATGTAAGACGCACGGAAATCGTGGCCCATCAACGTTTTTTTGTAACTCTGCCGATCGCGTATCACAGAGCCGAGACGCACATACCACAGGCGTATAATACCGTTTTCTTTCGTATGGTAAGCCTTCGCGTTTACTCTTCGGCGCGGGGTTTCCACGTCGAGAGAGACTTTCGTGGCGGGTGACATCGGTCGAAACGCTACGACGGGTATTACTATTATAGAACGAATCATCGCCACCCTTTACCAGTGCCCGACGAAGGAATCACAAGGTCATCTGGAGTTTACAATGCCAGCGACGGTAATTCCAACGAAGACCCGATAAGTCAACTCAACGTTCTATTTCTCCCCGTACAGAAAAGCGAATCGACGCTGTTGCACCTCACGCAAGCACGAACGTTCTCTTCGCGTGGATCGTCCCATCGTCGAAAGATGTAAGACGCACGGAAATCGTGGCACATCACGTGTTTTCGGAACTCTGTCGACCGCGTATCTCAGAGACGACGCGCGCGAACCACTGGCATATACTATTATATATCGCGTTTTACCCTCCGACGCGGGGATTCCACGACGAGAGAGAGTTTCGTGAGCGGGTTGACTCGGAAGAAACGCTACGACGGGTATTTCTATTATAGAACGCATCATCGCCACCCTTTACCAGTGCCCGACGAAGGAATCACAAGGTCATCTGGAGTTTACAATGCCAGCGACGGTAATTCCAACGAAGACCCGATAAGTCAACTCAACGTTCTATTGCTCCCCGTACAGAAAAGCGAATCGACGCAATCGCACCATACGCGTGCACGTAACAACTCTTCGCGTGGATCGTCCCATCGTCGAGAGACGTAAGTTTCCATACTATGAATTCGCGTTTTACTCTCCGACGCGGGGATTCCACGACGAGAGAGAGTTTCGTGAGCGGGTTGACTCGGAAGAAACGCTACGACGGGTATTTCTATTATAGAACGCATCATCGCCACCCTTTACCAGTGCCCGACGAAGGAATCACAAGGTCATCTGGAGTTTACAATGCCAGCGACGGTAATTCCAACGAAGACCCGATAAGTCAACTCAACGTTCTATTGCTCCCCGTACAGAAAAGCGAATCGACGCAATCGCACCATACGCGTGCACGTAACAACTCTTCGCGTGGATCGTCCCATCGTCGAGAGACGTAAGTTTCCATACTATGAATTCGCGTTTTACTCTCCGACGCGGGGATTCCACGACGAGAGAGAGTTTCGTGAGCGGGTTGACTCGGAAGAAACGCTACGACGGGTATTTCTATTATAGAACGCATCATCGCCACCCTTTACCAGTGCCCGACGAAGGAATCACAAGGTCATCTGGAGTTTACAATGCCAGCGACGGTAATTCCAACGAAGACCCGATAAGTCAACTCAACGTTCTATTACTCCCCGTACAGAAAAGCGAATCGACGCAATCGCACCATACGCGTGCACGTAACAACTCTTCGCGTGGATCGTCCCATCGTCGAGAGACGTAAGTTTCATAGTAAGCCTTCGGCGTTTTACTCTCCGACGCGGGGATTCCACGACGAGAGAGAGAGTTTCGTGAGCGGGTTGACTCGGAAGAAACGCTACGACGGGTATTTCTATTATAGAACGCATCATCGCCACCCTTTACCAGTGCCCGACGAAGGAATCACAAGGTCATCTGGAGTTTACAATGCCAGCGACGGTAATTCCAACGAAGACCCGATAAGTCAACTCAACGTTCTATTTCTCCCCGTACAGAAAAGCGAATCGACGCAATCGCACCATACGCGTGCACGTAAACAACTCTTCGCGTGGATCGTCCCATCGTCGAGAGACGTAAGTTTTCATAGTATTAATTCGCGTTTTACTCTCCGACGCGGGGATTCCACGACGAGAGAGAGTTTCGTGAGCGGGTTGACTCGGAAGAAACGCTACGACGGGTATTTCTATTATAGAACGCATCATCGCCACCCTTTACCAGTGCCCGACGAAGGAATCACAAGGTCATCTGGAGTTTACAATGCCAGCGACGGTAATTCCAACGAAGACCCGATAAGTCAACTCAACGTTCTATTTCTCCCCGTACAGAAAAGCGAATCGACGCAATCGCACCATACGCGTGCCCGTAAACAACTCTTCGCGTGGATCGTCCCATCGTCGAGAGACGTAAGTTTTCATAGTATGAATTCGCGTTTTACTCTCCGACGCGGGGATTCCACGACGAGAGAGAGTTTCGTGAGCGGGTTGACTCGGAAGAAACGCTACGACGGGTATTTCTATTATAGAACGCATCATCGCCACCCTTTACCAGTGCCCGACGAAGGAATCACAAGGTCATCTGGAGTTTACAATGCCAGCGACGGTAATTCCAACGAAGACCCGATAAGTCAACTCAACGTTCTATTACTCCCCGTACAGAAAAGCGAATCGACGCAATCGCACCATACGCGTGCACGTAACAACTCTTCGCGTGGATCGTCCCATCGTCGAGAGACGTAAGTTTCCATACTATGAATTCGCGTTTTACTCTCCGACGCGGGGATTCCACGACGAGAGAGTGTTTCGTGAGCGGGTTGACTCGGAAGAAACGCTACGACGGGTATTTCTATTATAGAACGCATCATCGCCACCCTTTACCAGTGCCCGACGAAGGAATCACAAGGTCATCTGGAGTTTACAATGCCAGCGACGGTAATTCCAACGAAGACCCGATAAGTCAACTCAACGTTCTATTGCTCCCCGTACAGAAAAGCGAATCGACGCAATCGCACCATACGCGTGCACGTAACAACTCTTCGCGTGGATCGTCCCATCGTCGAGAGACGTAAGTTTCATAAGTAAGCCTTCGGCGTTTTACTCTCCGACGCGGGGATTCCACGACGAGAGAGTGTTTCGTGGCGGGTGACTAGGCCGAAACGCTACGACGGGTATTTCTATTATAGAACGAATCATCGCCACCCTTTACCAGTGCCCGACGAAGGAATCACAAGGTCATCTGGAGTTTACAATGCCAGCGACGGTAATTCCAACGAAGACCCGATAAGTCAGCTCATCGTTCTATTTCTCCCCGTACAGAAAAGCGAATCGACGCTATCGCACCTCGCGCGAGCACGTAACAACTCTTCGCGTGGATCGTCCCATCGTCGAGAGACGTAAGACGCACGGAAATCGTGGTTCATCGCGTCTTTTCCTACTCTCTTGAATCGCAATTTCGTATAGAGCCTACACACGCGAACCACCGGCATATACTATTTCTTCTCTCATAGTAAGCCTTCGCGCGTTTTACTCTCCGACGCGGGGATTCCACGACGAGAGAGTGTTTCGTGGCGGGTGTCTCGGCCGAATCGCTACGACGGGTATTTCTATTATAGAACGAATCATCGCCACCCTTTACCAGTGCCCGACGAAGGAATCACAAGGTCATCTGGAGTTTACAATGCCAGCGACGGTAATTCCAACGAAGACCCGATAAGTCAACTCATCGTTCTATTTCTCCCCGTACAGAAAAGCGAATCGACGCTATCGCACCTCGCGCGAGCACGAAACAACTCTTCGCGTGGATCGTCCCATCGTCGAAAGATGTAAGACGCACGGAAATCGTGGTTCGGCGGGCTCTATGCGCCTTGTTCAAAGTAAAAAAAAAAAATTTCGACGGACGGGAGAAGTGTATTTCTCCGCGCGTAAGCCGTTCGAAATTTCCGACGGACGGGAGATGAACTCTCCGCGCGTAAGCCGTCTAGTCATACAGCAAAGCAGGTATCGAGATACCTCTCTGTGCATGATCGTTCAAGTATTTTTCACGAGGAAGCGTTGTTGCACGTTTATCGCTCCTTCCTCCTCTGTATATATAATATTATTTCTCTTGTGTATCGAGTGTGTGCAGAAATTGAACTCGTACACTTATATATATATATGTATGTATCTTTCGCTCCTTTTTATATTATCTTTCGCTCCACTCCTTATATTTCTCATGTTTCCTTCTTTCGGTCAGTTCTTGTAGTGTATTTTGCTCGTTAATGATCCTTCCGCAGGTTCACCTACGGAAACCTTGTTACGACTTTTACTTCCTCTAAATGATCAAGTTTGGTC
>NW_027475651.1:0-2500 GCF_051020985.1 Nomia melanderi | reverse complement strand
TATTTCGTTTGGTCTTTGCCATTAAATTTTTGTATACGAAAAATATATTTTCGCTCGGATAGAAAACCCCTTTTGGGTTTCTGAGAGTTGATGTGAGAGTCGTACAAGTATAACGAATATACGTTGTATCCAACCCAACATTCTGGGCTTACCACATAAGGGCCATTCGGTCTGAGACACCGACCCGTGGTCATGCTGTGTAGAGAAAAATTCGCAACGGAACGCGGTACAGAACAGTCGAGGAATGGACCTCGAGGAGCTGAACGACTGCTTCTCGACCGAGATCGTAGAATAGCCGCTCGCCCGCCGCTGCGCCGACCGGTCCGCTCGAACCGACGTGCTCTCTTATAGTAACCAAACGGGCGGCCGCGACGACCGCGGCGCCGGCCGCTCAGCACGGGCGCTTATGGTGGTAAACTGCCGCGCGTACAGACCAACCGGCCGGGCTGCTGGTACTTAGCCGCTGAAACTATGGTCGATTCGAACATATATTAACATACGATTTTTATTCGATAAATCGTTATTGTACATATTAAACGTTAGTTTCCACCGAAAGAAAAATTTTTTAGAATTTTTTTTTTCCAAAAATTGCAAGAGTAAACTTTTTTAATATTCGATTTAAAAATTTTTAAATGCTTAATCCTTACATTAAACTACTGGGAGAACTCAGAAATCATAATGAAAAAAATTACAAAAATTTATTTTTCTCAGAAACTCCGAAAAACAGAGTGGTCGAATCCGTGCAAGCCGGAATTTTTCTAAGTCCCCACGGTCAAGAGTAAACTTTTTTAATAAGCGTTTTAAAATTATTTCAATGTTTAATCCATGCGTAAACATGACGTTTATTAACGTTTTTAACATTAAAAAAAATTACAAAAATTTATTTTTCAAAAAAAATGGAAAAAACCGATTCGTCGGAGCGAGGTGTCCAGCCCGTGCGGTAATTCCAGCAGGCGAATCGGACTTCCCGAAATTTTTCTAAGTCCCACGGTCGACACCAACTTTTTTAATAAGCGTTTTAAAATTATTTCAATGTTTAATCCATGCGTAAACATGACGTTTATTAACGTTTTTAACATTAAAAAAAATTACAAAAATTTATTTTTCAAAAAAAATGGAAAAAAACCGATTCGTCGGAGCGAGGTGTCCAGCCCGTGCGGTAATTCCAGCAGGCGAATCGGACTTCCCGAAATTTTTCTAAGTCCCACGGTCGACACCAACTTTTTTAATAAGCGTTTTAAAATTATTTCAATGTTTAATCCATGCGTAAACATGACGTTTATTAACGTTTTTAACATTAAAAAAAATTACAAAAATTTATTTTTCAAAAAAAATGGAAAAAACCGATTCGTCGGAGCGAGGTGTCCAGCCCGTGCGGTAATTCCAGCAGGCGAATCGGACTTCCCGAAATTTTTCTAAGTCCCACGGTCGACACCAACTTTTTTAATAAGCGTTTTAAAATTATTTCAATGTTTAATCCATGCGTAAACATGACGTTTATTAACGTTTTTAACATTAAAAAAAATTACAAAAATTTATTTTTCAAAAAAAATGGAAAAAACCGATTCGTCGGAGCGAGGTGTCCAGCCCGTGCGGTAATTCCAGCAGGCGAATCGGACTTCCCGAAATTTTTCTAAGTCCCACGGTCGACACCAACTTTTTAATAAGCGTTTTAAAATTATTTCAATGTTTAATCCATGCGTAAACATGACGTTTATTAACGTTTTTAACATTAAAAAAAATTACAAAAATTTATTTTTCAAAAAAAATGGAAAAAACCGATTCGTCGGAGCGAGGTGTCCAGCCCGTGCGGTAATTCCAGCAGGCGAATCGGACTTCCCGAAATTTTTCTAAGTCCCACGGTCGACACCAACTTTTTTAATAAGCGTTTTAAAATTATTTCAATGTTTAATCCATGCGTAAACATGACGTTTATTAACGTTTTTAACATTAAAAAAAATTACAAAAATTTATTTTTCAAAAAAAATGGAAAAAACCGATTCGTCGGAGCGAGGTGTCCAGCCCGTGCGGTAATTCCAGCAGGCGAATCGGACTTCCCGAAATTTTTCTAAGTCCCACGGTCGACACCAACTTTTTTAATAAGCGTTTTAAAATTATTTCAATGTTTAATCCATGCGTAAACATGACGTTTATTAACGTTTTTAACATTAAAAAAAATTACAAAAATTTATTTTTCAAAAAAAATGGAAAAAACCGATTCGTCGGAGCGAGGTGTCCAGCCCGTGCGGTAATTCCAGCAGGCGAATCGGACTTCCCGAAATTTTTCTAAGTCCCACGGTCGACAACAACTTTTTTAATAAGCGTTTTAAAATTATTTCAATGTTTAATCCATGCGTAAACATGACGTTTATTAACGTTTTTGACATTAAAAAAAATTACAAAAATTTATTTTTCGGAAAAAATGGAAAAAACCGATTCGTCGGAGCGAGGTGTCCAGCCCGTGCGGTAATTCCAGCAGGCGAATCGGACTTCCCGAAAT
>NW_027475650.1:0-36509 GCF_051020985.1 Nomia melanderi | reverse complement strand
AACACACTTGAAAACACACTAAAACACACTACAACACATTGAAAACACACAAAAACACACTAAAACACACTAAACACACCAACACACTCGAAAACACACGTAAACACACGTAAAAACGACACTTAAAAACAAACACACGAAAACACATTAAACACACGACACACACACCCCCCCCCCCGTCTGGCTGTGCTGTCCATCCGCTCTCACCACTCGACCCCCCCACACCCCCACACGACCCCCACACACCCCCACACACCCCCACACACTCCTGACACTCCCAGACACCCCACACACCCCCACACACCCCCCCACACCACCACACCACACCCCCACACACCCCACACACCCCCACACCCCCCCACTCACCCACACACACCCCCACACACCCCCCCCACCCCCACAGCACCCCCACACACCCCCCACCACCCACACACCCCCACACACCCCCACATATCCCCACACACCCCCACACACCCCCACACACCCCCCACTCTACCCCCACACACCCCCACCACCCCCAAACACCCACACACACCCCCACCCACCCCCACACACCCCCACACACCCCCACACACCCCACACACTCCCACACACCACCACTCACCCCCACCACCCCACACACACCCACCCCCCCACACACCCCCACCACCCCCACACACCCCCACTCTACCCCCACACACTCACCCACACACACCTCGACCCTCCCCACACCCCCCCACACACACCCGCCCCACACACCCCCACAACACTCCACACTCTACCCCAAACCCACTATCACCTAACTCCCTATAAACACCACTAAACCCACTACACCTAAACACCACTAACACCCACTACCCACTTAAACACACAAGAAAACACACGATACTACCACTCCCACACACAAACACAAACTACTACACCTCACCAATAAGAACCTATAAACACACTAAAACAACACTCAAACTCATAAAACACTACTATCAACTACATACCTAACTCACACTCTAAGAACAATCCACCATCACCTACAAACCTATAATAACTAACAAACACATACAAACTATCTACAACACTCTATATACTCACAAAACTCTACATAAAGCTATAAACACTATCAAACACTCTATAAAACTATATAACACTAATAAAACTATATAAAACTATATACAAATAATAAAACTATATAAAACCATATATAACTATATAAAACTATATAAAACTAATAACACTATATAAAAGTAACAAAACTATATAAACCTATATAAAACTCTATAGAACAATATAAAACTATATAAAACTATATAAAAGTATACAAAACAAATAAAACTATATAAAACTATATAAAACTTATAAAACTATATAGAACTATATAAAACTAATAAAACTATATAAAACTATATAAAACTCTATAGAACTATATAAAACTATATAAAACTATATAAAACTATATAAAACTATATAAAAATATATAAAACTATACAAAACTATATATAATTAATAAAATTATATAAAACTATATAGTACTATTTAAAACTATATGAAACTCTATAAAACTACAAAAAAACTATATAAAACTATATAAAACTAACAAAACTATATTAAACTATGTAAAACTATTTAAAACTATATAGAACCATATAAAACTATATAAAACTATATAAAACGAATAAAACTATATAAAACTATACAAAACGAATAAAGCTATATAAAACTATATAGTACTACATAAAACTATATAAAACTATATAAAACTATATAAAACTGTATAAAACTATATAAAACTATATAAAACTAATAAAACTATATAAATCTAACACAACTATATAAAACTATATAAAACTATATAAAACTATATAAAACTATATAAAACTCAATAAAACTATATAAAACTATATAAAACTATATAAAACTATATAAAATTATATAAAACTATATAAAACTATATAAAACGCTATAAAACTATATAAAACTATATAAACTAACAAAACTATATAAAACTATATAAAGCTAATAAACTATATAAAACTATATAAAACTCTATAAAACTATATAAAACTATATAAAACTAACAAAACTATATAAACTATGTAAAACTATTTAAAACTATATAAAACTATATAAAACCATACAAAACTAACAAAACTGTATAAAACTATATAAAACTAACAAAACTATGTAAAACTATATAAACCTATTATAAAACTCTATAGAACTACATAAAACTGTATAAAACTACATAGAACTATAAAAAACGTTATAAAACTGTATAAAACTATATAATACTATGTAAAACTATATAAAACTATGTAAATCTAATAAATCTATACAAAACTACATAAAAGTATATAAAACTATATAAGCCTTTATAAAACTATATAAAGCTATATAAAACTATATAAAACTATATAAAACTCTATAAAACTATATAAATCTACATAAAACTATATAAAACCGTATAAAACTATATAAAACTATATAAACCTATATAAAACCCTATAGAAGTATATAAAACTATATAAAACTATATAAAACTATATAAAACCATATATAACTATATAAAACTATATAAACCAATATAAAACTCTATAGAACTATATAAAACTATATAAAAACTATATAAAATTTATATAAAACAAATAAAACTATATAAAACTAATAAACTATATAAAACTAATAAAACCATATAAAACTAACAAAACTATATAAAACTATATAAAACTATATAAAACTATACAAAACTATATAAAATTAACAAAACTATATAAAACAATATAAAACAATATAAAACTATATAAAACTATATAAAACTATATAAAACTAACAATACTATATAAAGCTATATAAAACTATAAAAACTAACAAAACTATATAAAACTATGGAAAACTATATAAAACTATATAAAACAATTTAAAACTATATAAAACTATATAAAACTATATAAAACTATATAAAAGTATATAAAACTATTAAAATTAACAAAACTATATAAAACTATATAAAACTCCATAAAACTATATCAATCTATATAAAACTATATAAAACTATATAAAACCATATAAAACTATATAAAACTATATAAAACTAATAAAACTATATAAAACTATATAAAACTAATAAAACTATATAAAATTTTATAAATATGAATAAAACTATATAAAACTATGTAAAACTATATAAAACTATATAAAACTATATAAAACTATATAAAACTATATAAAACTATATAAAACTATATAGAACTAACAAAACTATATAAAACTATATAAACCTATATAAAACTATATAAAACTATATAAAACTATATAAAACTAACAAAACTATATAAAACTATATAAAACTCCATAAAACTATATAAAACTACATAAAACTCTATAAAACTATATAAAACTATACAAAACTATATAAAACTATATAAAACTATATAAAACTATATAAAACTATATAAAACTATATAAAACTATATAAAACTATATAAAACTATATAAAACTATATAAAACTATATAAAACTATATAAAACTATATAAAACTATATAGAAATATATAAAACTATATAAAACTGTATAAAACTATATAAAACTATATAAAACTAACAATACTATATAAAGCTATATAAAACTATATAAAGCTAACAAAACTATATAAAACTATGGAAAACTATATAAAACTATATAGAACTATATAAAACAATTTAAAACTATATAAAACTAGATAAAACTATATAAAACAGATAAAACTATATACAACTCTATAAAACTAATAAAACTATATAAAACTATATAAAACTATATAAAACTATATAAAACTAACAAAACTATATAAAACTATGTAAAACTATATAAAACTATATAAAACTATATAAAACTATATAAAACTATATAAAACTATATAAAAGTATATAAAACTAACAAAACTATATAAAACTATATAAAACCATATAAAACTATATAAAACTATATAAACATATATAAAACTCTATAGAAGTATATAAAACTATATAAAACTATATAAAACTATATAAAACCATATAAAACTATATAAACCAATATAAAACTCTATAGAACTCTATAGAACTATATAAAACTATGTAAAACTATATAAAACTATATAAAACAAATAAAACTAATAAACATATATAAAACTATATAAAACTATATAAAACAAATAAAACTAATAAACATATATAAAACTATATAAAACTATATAAAACAAATAAAACTAATAAACATTTATAAAACTATATAAAACTATATAAAACTATATAAAACTATATAAAACAATATAAAACTGTATAAAATTATATCGAACTATATAAAACATTACAAAACTATATAAAACTCTTTAAAACTATATAAAACTATATAAAACTATACAAAACTATATAAAACTAATAAAACTATATAAAACGCCATAAAACTATATAAAACTATATAAAACTATATAAAACTATATTAAACTATATAAAACTATATAAAACTATATAAAACTATATAAAACTATATAAAACTATATAAAACTAATAAAACTATATAAAACTATATAAACCTATATAAAACTATATAAAACTATATAAAACTAATAAACTATATAAATCTATATAAAACTCTATAAAAGTGTATAAAACTAATAGAACTATATAAAACTATATAAAACTTATAAAACTATATAAAACTATATAAAACTAATAAAACTATATAAAACTATTTAAAACTATATAAAAATATATAAAACTATACAAAACTATATATAATTAATAAAATTATATAAAACTATATAGTACTATTTAAAACTATATAAAACTCTATAAAACTACAAAAAAACTATATAAAACTATATAAAACTAACAAAACTATATTAAACTATGTAAAACTATTTAAAACTATATAGAACCATATAAAACTATATAAAACTATATAAAACGAATAAAACTATATAAAACTATACAAAACGAATAAAGCTATATAAAACTATATAGTACTACATAAAACTATATAAAACTATATAAAACTATATGAAAGTATACAAAACTAACAAAACTATGTAAAACTATATAAAACTATATAAAACTATACATTACTAACAAAACTATATTAAACTATATTAAACTATATAAGACTATATAAAACTATATAAAACTATATAAAACTATATAAAACTGTATAAAACTATATAAAACTATATAAAACTAATAAAACTATATAAATCTAACACAACTATATAAAACTATATAAAACTATATAAAACTATATAAAGCTATATAAAACTATATAAAACTCAATAAAACTATATAAAACTATATAAAACTATATAAACCTGTATAAAACTATATAAAACTATATAAAACTAATAAAACTATATAAATCTATATAAAACTCTATAAAAGTGTATAAAACTAATAGAACTATATAAAACTATATAAAACTTATAAAACTATATAGAACTATATAAAACTAATAAAACTATATAAAACTATATAAAACTCTATAGAACTATATAAAACTATATAAAACTATATAAAACTATATAAAACTATATAAAATATATAAAACTATACAAAACTATATATAATTAATAAAATTATATAAAACTATATAGTACTATTTAAAACTATATAAAACTCTATAAAACTACAAAAAAACTATATAAAACTATATAAAACTAACAAAACTATATTAAACTATGTAAAACTATTTAAAACTATATAGAACCATATAAAACTATATAAAACTATATAAAACGAATAAAACTATATAAAACTATACAAAACGAATAAAGCTATATAAAACTATATAGTACTACATAAAACTATATAAAACTATATAAAACTATATAAAACTGTATAAAACTATATAAAACTATATAAAACTAATAAAACTATATAAATCTAACACAACTATATAAAACTATATAAAACTATATAAAACTATATAAAACTATATAAAACTCAATAAAACTATATAAAACTATATAAAACTATATAAAACTATATAAAATTATATAAAACTATATAAAACTATATAAAACGCTATAAAACTATATAAAACTATATAAAACTAACAAAACTATATAAACTATATAAAGCTAATAAAACTATATAAAACTATATAAAACTCTATAAAACTATATAAAACTATATAAAACTAACAAAACTATATTAAACTATGTAAAACTATTTAAAACTATATAAAACTATATAAAACCATACAAAACTAACAAAACTGTATAAAACTATATAAAACTAACAAAACTATGTAAAACTATATAAACCTATATAAAACTCTATAGAACTACATAAAACTGTATAAAACTACATAGAACTATAAAAAACGTTATAAAACTGTATAAAACTATATAATACTATGTAAAACTATATAAGACTATGTAAATCTAATAAATCTATACAAAACTACATAAAAGTATATAAAACTATATAAGCCTTTATAAAACTATATAAAGCTATATAAAACTATATAAAACTATATAAAACTCTATAAAACTATATAAATCTACATAAAACTATATAAAACCGTATAAAACTATATAAAACTATATAAACCTATATAAAACCCTATAGAAGTATATAAAACTATATAAAACTATATAAAACTATATAAAACCATATATAACTATATAAAACTATATAAACCAATATAAAACTCTATAGAACTATATAAAACTATATAAAACTATATAAAATTTATATAAAACAAATAAAACTATATAAAACTAATAAAACTATATAAAACTAATAAAACCATATAAAACTAACAAAACTATATAAAACTATGTAAAACTATATAAAACTATATAAAACTATATAAAACTATATAAAACTATATAAAACTATATAAAACTATATAATACTAATGAAACTATATAAAACTATATAAAACACTATAAAACTATATAAAACTAATAAAACTATATAAAACTATATAAAAATATATAAAACTAATAAAACTATATAAAGCTATATAAAACTCTATAAAACTATATAAATCTATATAAAACTATATAAAACCGTATAACTATATAAAACTATATAAACCTATATAAAACTCTATAGAACTATATAAACTATATAAAACTATATAAAACTATATAAAACTAATAAAACTATATAAAACTATATAAAACTCTATAAAAGTATATAAAACTAATAGAACTATATAAAACTATATAAAACTAATAAAACTATATAAAACTATATAAAACTAACAAAACTCTATAAAATTATACAAAATTATATAAAGCTCACAATACTATATAATTCTATGGAAAACAATATAAAACTATATAAAACTATATAAAACTATATAAAACTAACAAAACTATATAAAACTATGTAAAACTATATAAAACTATATAAAACTATATAAAACTATATAAAACTATATAAAACTATATAAAACTCCATAAAACTATATAAAACTATATAAAACTATATAAAACTAACAAAACTATATAAAACTACGGAAAACTATATAAAACTATATAAATCTATATAAAACTATATAAAACTATATAAAGCTATATAAAATTAACAAAACTATATAAAACTATATAAAACTATATAAAACTATACAAAACTATATAAAATTAACAAAACTATATAAAACAATATAAAACAATATAAAACTATATAAAACTATATAAAACTATATAAAACTAACAATACTATATAAAGCTATATAAAACTATATAAAACTAACAAAACTATATAAAACTATGGAAAACTATATAAAACTATATAAAACAATTTAAAACTATATAAAACTATATAAAACTATATAAAACAATATAAAAGTATATAAAACTATATAAAATTAACAAAACTATATAAAACTATATAAAACTCCATAAAACTATATCAATCTATATAAAACTATATAAAACTATATAAAACCATATAAAACTATATAAAACTATATAAAACTAATAAAACTATATAAAACTATATAAAACTAATAAAACTATATAAAATTTTATAAATATGAATAAAACTATATAAAACTATGTAAAACTATATAAAACTATATAAAACTATATAAAACTATATAAAACTATATAAAACTATATAGAACTAACAAAACTATATAAAACTATATAAACCTATATAAAACTATATAAAACTATATAAAACTATATAAAACTATATAAAACTAACAAAACTATATAAAACTATATAAAACTCCATAAAACTATATAAAACTACATAAAACTCTATAAAACTATATAAAACTATACAAAACTATATAAAACTATATAAAACTATATAAAACTATATAAAACTATATAAAACTATATAAAACTATATAAAACTATATAAAACTATATAAAACTATATAAAACTATATAAAACTATATAAAACTATATAAAACTATATAAAACTATATAGAAATATATAAAACTATATAAAACTGTATAAAACTATATAAAACTATATAAAACTAACAATACTATATAAAGCTATATAAAACTATATAAAGCTAACAAAACTATATAAAACTATGGAAAACTATATAAAACTATATAGAACTATATAAAACAATTTAAAACTATATAAAACTAGATAAAACTATATAAAACAGATAAAACTATATACAACTCTATAAAACTAATAAAACTATATAAAACTATATAAAACTATATAAAACTATATAAAACTAACAAAACTATATAAAACTATGTAAAACTATATAAAACTATATAAAACTATATAAAACTATATAAAACTATATAAAACTATATAAAAGTATATAAAACTAACAAAACTATATAAAACTATATAAAACCATATAAAACTATATAAAACTATATAAACCTATATAAAACTCTATAGAAGTATATAAAACTATATAAAACTATATAAAACTATATAAAACCATATAAAACTATATAAACCAATATAAAACTCTATAGAACTCTATAGAACTATATAAAACTATGTAAAACTATATAAAACTATATAAAACAAATAAAACTAATAAACATATATAAAACTATATAAAACTATATAAAACAAATAAAACTAATAAACATATATAAAACTATATAAAACTATATAAAACAAATAAAACTAATAAACATTTATAAAACTATATAAAACTATATAAAACTATATAAAACTATATAAAACAATATAAAACTGTATAAAATTATATCGAACTATATAAAACATTACAAAACTATATAAAACTCTTTAAAACTATATAAAACTATATAAAACTATACAAAACTATATAAAACTAATAAAACTATATAAAACTATATAAAACTATATAAAGCTAACGAACCTATATAAACCTATATAAAGCTAACAAACTTATATAAACCTATATAAAACTCTATAGAACTATATAAAACTATATAAAACGATATAAAACTATATAAAAGTATATAAAACCAATAAAACTATATAAAACTTTATAAATATATAGAAAACTATATAAAACTATGTAAAACTATATAAAACTATATAAAACTATATGAAACTATATAAAACAATATAAAACTGTATAAAACTATATAGAAATATATAAAACGTTATAAAGCTGTATAAAACTAGATCATGCTATATGAAACTATATAAAGCTATATAAAACTATATAAAACTATTTAAAACTATATAAAATTAACAAAACTATATAAAACGATATAAAACAATATAAAACCATATAAAACTATATAAAACTATATAAAACTAACAAAACCATATAAAACTATATAAAACTCCATAAAACTATATAGAACTATATAAATCTATATAAAACTATATAAAACTATATAAAACTATATAGAACTATATAAATCTATATAAAACTATATAAATCATATAAAACTATATAAAACTATATGAAACTATATAAAACTATATAAAACTATATAAAACTATATAAAACCATATAAAACTATATAAAACTATATAAACCTATATAATACTCTATAGAACTATATAAAACTATATAAAACTATATAATGCTATATGAAACTATATAAAACTATATAAAACTATATAAAACTATATAAAACTATATAAAACTATGCAAAACTATATAATACTATATAAAACTATATAAAACTATACAAAACTATATAAAACTATATAAAACTGTATAAAACTATATAAAACTAATAAAAATATATAAAAGTAACAAAACTATATAAACCTATATAAAACTCTATAGAACTATATAAAACCATATAAAACTATACAAAACTACATAAAACTATATAAAACAAATAAAACTATATAAAACTATATAAAACTATACAAAACTGTATAAAACTATATAAAACGATATAACACCATAAAAAACCATATAAAACTATATAAATCTATATAAAACCATATAAAACTATATAAACCAATTTAAAACTCTATAGAACTATATAAAACTATATAAAACAAATAAAACTAATAAACATATATAAAAATATATAAAAATATATAAAACTATATAAAACTATATAAAACTATATAAAACTATATAAAACTATATAAAACAATATAAAACTGTATAAAACTATATAGAACTATATAAATCTATATAAAACTATATAAATCATATAAAACTATATAAAACTATATGAAACTATATAAAACTATATAAAACTATATAAAACTATACAAAACTATATAAAACTAATAAAACTATATGAAACTATATAAAACTATATAAAACTATATAAAAAAATATAAAACTGTATAAAACTATATAGAACTATATGAAACGTTACAAAACTATATAAAACTCTTTAAAACTATATAAAACTATATAAAACTATACAAAACTATATAAAACTAATAAAACTATATAAAAGTAACAAAACTATATAAACCTATATAAAACTCTATAGAACTATATAAAACCATATAAAACTGTACACAACAACATAAAACTATATAAAACAAATAAAACTATATAAAACTCCATAAAACTATATAGAACAATATAAATCTATATAAAACTATATAAAACATATAAAACTATATAAAACTATATAAAACTATATAAAACTATATAAAACTATATAAAACTATATAAAACTATGTAAAACTATATATAACTATATAAAACTATATAAAACCATACAAAACTATATAAAACTATATAAAACTATATAGAACTAACAAAACTGTATAAAACTATATAAAACTATATAAAACTATATAAAACTAACAAAACTATATAAAACTATATAAAACTCCATAAAACTATATAAAACTACATAAAACTCTATAAAACTATATAAAACTATACAAAACTCCATAAAACTATATCAATCTATATAAAACTATATAAAACTATATAAAATTTTATCAAACTATATAAAACTACATAAAACTATATAGAACTAACAAAACTATATAAAACTATATAAACCTATATAAAACTATATAAAACTATATAAAACTATATAAAACTAACAAAACTATATAAAACTATATAAAACTCCATAAAACTATATAAAACTACATAAAACTCTATAAAACTATATAAAACTATACAAAACTATATAAAACTATATAAAACTATATAAAACTATATAAAACTATATAAAACTATATAAAACTATATAAAACTATATAAAACTATATAAAACTATATAAAACTATATAAAACTATATAAAACTATATAAAACTATATAAAACTATATAAAACTATATAGAAATATATAAAACTATATAAAACTATATAAAACTATATAAAACTGTATAAAACTATATAAAACTATATAAAACTAACAATACTATATAAAGCTATATAAAACTATATAAAGCTAACAAAACTATATAAAACTATGGAAAACTATATAAAACTATATAAAACTATATAAAACAATTTAAAACTATATAAAACTAGATAAAACTATATAAAACAGATAAAACTATATAAAACTACATAAAACTCTATAAAACTATATAAAACTATACAAAACTATATAAAACTAATAAAACTATATAAAACTATATAAAACTATATAAAACTATATAAAACTATATAAAACTAACAAAACTATATAAAACTATGTAAAACTATATAAAACTATATAAAACTATATAAAACTATATAAAACTATATAAAAGTATATAAAACTAACAAAACTATATAAAACTATATAAAACCATATAAAACTATATAAAACTATATAAACCTATATAAAACTCTATAGAAGTATATAAAACTATATAAAACTATATAAAACTATATAAAACCATATAAAACTATATAAACCAATATAAAACTCTATAGAACTCTATAGAACTATATAAAACTATGTAAAACTCTATAGAACTATATAAAACTATATAAAACGATATAAAACTATATAAAAGTATATAAAACCAATAAAACTATATAAAACTTTATAAATATATAGAAAACTATATAAAACTATGTAAAACTATATAAAACTATATAAAACTATATGAAACTATATAAAACAATATAAAACTGTATAAAACTATATAGAAATATATAAAACGTTATAAAGCTGTATAAAACTAGATCATGCTATATGAAACTATATAAAGCTATATAAAACTATATAAAACTATGTAAAACTATATAAAATTAACAAAACTATATAAAACGATATAAAACAATATAAAACCATATAAAACTATATAAAACTATATAGAACTAACAAAACCATATAAAACTATATAAAACTCCATAAAACTATATAGAACTATATAAATCTATATAAAACTATATAAAACTATATAAAACTATATAGAACTATATAAATCTATATAAAACTATATAAATCATATAAAACTATATAAAACTATATGAAACTATATAAAACTATATAAAACTATATAAAACTATATAAAACCATATAAAACTATATAAAACTATATAAACCTATATAATACTCTATAGAACTATATAAAACTATATAAAACTATATAAAACTACATAAAAGTATATAAAACTATATAAAACTATATAAAACTATATAAAACTAACAAAACCATATAAAACTATATAAAACTCCATAAAACTATATAGAACTATATAAATCTATATAAAACTATATAAAACTATATAAAACTATATAGAACTATATAAATCTATATAAAACTATAGAAAACATATAAAACTATATAAAACTATATAAAACTATATAAAACTATATAAAACTATATAACACTATATAAAACTATATAAAACTATATAAAACCATATAAAACTATATAAAACTATATAAACCTATATAATACTCTATAGAACTATATAAAACTATATAAAACTATATAAAACTACATAAAAGTATATAAAACTATATAAAACTATATAAACCTATATAAAACTCTATAGAACTATATAAAACTATATATAACTATATAAAACTATATAAAACCATACAAAACTATATAAAACTACATAAAACTATATAGAACTAACAAAACTATATAAAACTATATAAAACTACATAAAACTATATAAAACTAACAAAACTATATAAAACTATATAAAACTCCATAAAACTATATAAAACTACATAAAACTCTATAAAACTATATAAAACTATACATAACTCCATAAAACTATATCAATCTATATAAAACTATATAAAACTACATAAAACTATATAAAACTAGATAAAACTATATAAAACTATGTAAAACTGTATAAAACTATATAAAACTAACAAAACTATATAAAACTATATAAAACTATATAAAACTATATAAAACTATATAAAACTATATAAAACTATATAAAACTATATAAAACTATATAAAACTATATAAAACTATATAAAACTCCATAAAACTATATAAAACTATATAAAACTATATAGAACTATATAAAACTATATAAAACTATATAAAACTATATAAAACTGTATAAAACTATATAAAACTATATAAAACTAACAATACTATATAAAGCTATATAAAACTATATAAAACTAACAAAACTATATAAAACTATGGAAAACTATATAAAACTATATAAAACAATTTAAAACTATATAAAACTATATAAAACTATATAAAACAGATAAAACTATATACAACTCTATAAAACTAATAAAACTATATAAAACTATATACAACTATATAAAACTATATAAAACTATATAAAACTAACAAAACTATATAAAACTATGTAAAACAATATAAAACTATATAAAACTATATAAAACTATATAAAACTATATAAAACTAACAAAACTATATAAAACTATATAAAACTATATAAAACTATATAAAACTATATAAAATTAACAAAACTATATAAAACTATATAAAACTATATAAAACTATACAAAACTATATAAAATTAACAAAACTGTATAAAACAATATAAAACTATATAAAACTATATAAAACTAACAAAACTGTATAAAACTACGGAAAACTATATAAAACTATATAAAACTATACAAAACTATATAAAAATATATAAAACTATATAAAACTATATAAAACTATATAAAACTATATAAAACTATATAAAAGTATATAAAACTATATAAAACTATATAAAACAATATATAACTGTATAAAACTATATAGAACTATATAAAACGTTATAAAGCTGTATAAAACTATATAAAACTATATAAAACTAACAATACTATATAAAGCTATATAAAACTATATAAAACTAACAAAACTATATAAAACTATGGAAAACTATATAAAACTATATAAAACAATTTAAAACTATATAAAACTATATAAAAACTATATAAAACTATATAAAAATATATAAAACTATATAAAATTAACAAAACTATATAAAACTATATAAAACTATATAAAACTATACAAAACTATATAAAACTATATAAAAGTATATCAAACTAACAAAACTATATAAAACTATATAAAACCATATAAAACTATATAAAACTATATAAACCTATATAAAACTCTATAGAAGTATATAAAACTATATAAAACTATGTAAAACTATATAAAACCATATAAAACTATATAAACCAATATAAAACTCTATAGAACTCTATGGAACTATTTAAAACTATGTAAAACTATATAAAACAAATAAAACTAATAAACATATATAAAACTATATAAAACTATATAAAAACTATATAAAACTATATAAAACAATATAAAACTTTATAAAACTATATAGAACTATATAAAACATTACAAAACTATATAAAACTCTTTAAATCTATATAAAACTATATAAAACTATACAAAACTATATAAAACTAATAAAACTATATAAAACTATATAAAACTATATAAAGCTAACGAACCTATATAAACCTATATAAAGCTAACAAACCTATATAAACCTATATAAAACTCTATAGAACTATATAAAACTATATAAACTATATAAAACTATAAACTATATAAAAGTATATAAAACCGATAAAACTATATAAAACTTTATAAATATATAGAAAACTATATAAAACTATGTAAAACTATATAAAACTACATAAAACTATATGAAACTATATAAAACAATATATAACTGTATAAAACTATATAGAACTATATAAAACGTTATAAAGCTGTATAAAACTATATAAAACTATATAAAACTATATAAAACTATATAAAACTATATAAAACTATATAGAACTATATAAAACTATATATAACTATATAAAAATATAAAACCATACAAAACTATATAAAACTATATAAAACTATATAAAACTATATAAAACTATATAAACCTATATAAAACCCTATAGAAGTATATAAAACTATATAAAACTATATAAAACTATATAAAACTATATAAACCTATATAAAACCCTATAGAAGTATATAAAACTATATAAAACTATATAAAACTATATAAAACTATATAAAACCATATAAAACTATACAAACCAATATAAAACTCTATAGAACTCTATAGAAATATATAAGACTATGTAAAACTATATAAAAATATATAAAACAAATAAAACTAATAAACATATATAAAACTATATAAAACTATATAAAAACTATATAAAACTCTATAAAAGTATATAAAACTAATAAACATATATAAAACTATATAAAACTAATAAAACTATATAAAACTATATAAACTAATAAAACTATATATAACTTTATAAATATGTATAAAACTATATAAAACTATGTAAAACTATATAAAACTATATAAAACTATATAAAACTATATAAAACTATATAAAACAATATAAAACTGTATAAAACTATATAGAACTATATAAAACGTTACAAAACTATATAAAACTTTTTAAAACTATATAAAACTATATAAAACTATATAAAACTAATAAAACTATATAAAACTATATAAAACTATATAAAGCTAACGAACCTATATAAACCTATATAAAGCTAACAAACCTATATAAACCTATATAAAACTCTATAGAACTATATAAAAACTATATAAAACTATATAAAACTATATAAAACTATATAAAACCAATAAAACTATATAAAACTTTATAAATATATAGAAAACTGTATAAAACTATGTAAAACTATATAAAACTATATAAAACTATATGAAACTATATAAAACAATATAAAACTATATAGAACTATATAAAACGTTATAAAGCTGTATAAAACTATATAATTCTATATGAAACTATATAAAACTATATAGAACTATATAAAACTATATAAAACTATATAAAACTATGCAAAACTATATAATACTATATAAAACTATATAAAACTATTCAAAACTATATAAAACTATATAAAACTATATACTACTAATTAAACTATATAAAAGTAACAAAACTATATAAACCTATATAAAACTCTATAGAACTATATAAAACCATATAAAACTATACAAAACTACATAAAACTATATAAAACAAATAAAACTATATAAAACTATATAAAACTATACAAAACTATATAAAGCTATATAAAACTATATAAAACTATATAAAACTATATAAAACTATATAAAACTATATAAAAGTATATAAAACTATATAAAACTATATAAACCTATATAAAACTCTATAGAACTATATAAAACTATATATAACTATATAAAACTATATAAAACCATACAAAACTATATAAAACTATATAAAACTATATAAAACTATATAAAACTAACAAAACTATATAAAACTATATAAAACTCCATAAAACTATATAAAACTACATAAAACTCTATAAAACTATATAAAACTAACAAAACTATATAAAACTATATAAAACCATATAAAACTATATAAAACTATATAAACCTATATAAAACCCTATAGAAGTATATAAAACTATATAAAACTATATAAAACAAATAAAACTAATAAACATATATAAAAACTATATCAAACTATATAAAACTATATAAAACTATATAAAGCTAACGAACCTATATAAACCTATATAAAGCTAACAAACCTATATAAACCTATATAAAACTCTATAGAACTATATAAAACTATATAAAACTATATAAAACTATATAAAAGTATATAAAACCAATAAAACTATATAAAACTTTATAAATATATAGAAAACTATATAAAACTATGTAAAACTATATAAAACTATATAAAACTATATGGAACTATATAAAACAATATAAAACTGTATAAAACTATATAGAACTATATAAAACGTTATAAAGCTGTATAAAACTATACAATGCTATATGAAACTATATAAAACTATATAAAACTATATAAAAACTATATAAAACTATATAAAACTATATAAAACTATATAAAAGTATATAAAACTATATAAAAACTATATAAACCTATATAAAACTCTATAGAACTATATAAAACTATATATAACTATATAAAACTATATAAAACCATACAAAACTATATAAAACTATATGAAACTATATAGAACTAACAAAACTATATAAAACTATATAAAACTATATAAAACTATATAAAACTAACAAAACTATATAAAACTATATAAAACTCCATAAAACTATATAAAACTACATAAAACTCTATAAAACTATATAAAACTAACAAAACTATATAAAACTATATAAAACCATATAAAACTATATAAAACTATATAAACCTATATAAAACCCTATAGAAGTATATAAAACTATAAAAAACTATATAAAACAAATAAAACTAATAAACATATATAAAACTATATCAAACTATATAAAACTATATAAAACTATATAAAGCTAACGAACCTATATAAACCTATATAAAGCTAACAAACCTATATAAACCTATATAAAACTCTATAGAACTATATAAAACTATATAAAATTATATAAAACTATATAAAACTATATAAAAGTATATAAAACCAATAAAACTATATAAAACTTTATAAATATATAGAAAACTATATAAAACTATGTAAAACTATATAAAACTATATAAAACTATATGAAACTATATAAAACAATATAAAACTGTATAAAACTATATAGAACTATTTAAAACGTTATAAAGCTGTATAAAACTATATAATGCTATATGAAACTATATAAAACTATATAAAACTATATAAAACTATATAAAACTATATAAAACTATGCAAAACTATATAATACTATATAAAACTATATAAAACTATACAAAACTATATAAAACTATATAAAACTGTATAAAACTATATAAAACTAATAAAACTATATAAAAGTAACAAAACTATATAAACCTATATAAAACTCTATAGAACTATATAAAACCATATAAAACTATACAAAACTACATAAAACTATATAAAACAAATAAAACTTTATAAAACTATATAAAACTATATAAAACTATACAAAACTATATAAAGCTATATAACTATATAAAACTATGTAAAACTATATAAAATTAACAAAACTATATAAAACGATATAAAACTATATAAAACCATATGAAACTATATAAAGCTATATAAAACTAACAAAACTATATAAAAACTATATAAAACTCCATAAAACTATATAGAACTATATAAATCTATATAAAACTATATAAAACTATATAAAACTATATGAAACTATATAAAACTATATAAAACTATATAAAACTATATAAAACCATATAAAACTATATAAAAGTATATAAACCTATATAATACTCTATAGAACTATATAAAACTATATAAAACTATATAAAACTACATAAAAGTATATAAAACTATATAAAACTATATAAACCTATATAAAACTCTATAGAACTATGTAAAACTATATATAACTATATAAAACTATATAAAACCATACAAAACTATATAAAACTATATAAAACTATATAGAACTAACAAAACTATATAAAACTATATAAAACTATATAAAACTATATAAAACAAACAAAACTATATAAAACTATATAAAACTCCATAAAACTATATAGAACTATATAAATCTATATAAAACTATATAAAACTATATAAAACTATATAAAACTATATAAAACTATATAAAACTATATAAAACTATATTAAACTATATAAAACCATATAAAACTATATAAAACTATATAAACCTATATAATACTCTATAGAACTATATAAAACAATATAAAACTATATAAAAACTACATAAAAGTATATAAAACTATATAAAACTATATAAACCTATATAAAACTCTATAGAACTATGTAAAACTATATATGACTATATAAGACTATATAAAACCATACAAAACTATATAAAACTATATAGAACTAACAAAACTATATAAAAACTATATAAAACTATATAAAACTATATAAAACTAACAAAACTATATAAAACTATATTAAACTATGCAAAACTATATAATACTATATAAAACTATATAAAACTATACAAAACTATATAAAACTATATAAAACTATATAAAACTATATAAAACTAATAAAACTATATAAAAGTAACAAAACTATATAAACCTATATAAAACTCTATAGAACTATATAAAACCATATAAAACTATACAAAACTACATAAAACTATATAAAACAAATAAAACTATATAAAACTATATAAAACTATACAAAACTATATAAAGCTATATAAAACTATATAAAACTATGTAAAACTATATAAAATTAACAAAACTATATAAAACGATATAAAACTATATAAATCCATATAAAACTATATAAAACTATATAAAACTAACAAAACCATATAAAACTATATAAAACTCCATAAAACTATATAGAACTATATAAATCTATATAAAACTATATAAAACTATATAAAACTATATAGAACTATATAAATCTATATAAAACTATATAAAACATATAAAACTATATAAAACTAACAAAACTATATAAAACTATATAAAACTATATAAAACTATATAAAACTATATAAAACTATATAAAACTATATAAAAATATATAAAACTATATAAAATTAACAAAACTATATAAAACTATATAAAACTCCATAAAACTATATAAAACTATATAAAACTATATAGAACTATATAAAACTATATAAAACTATATAAAAGTATATAAAACTATATAAAACTATATAAAACTATATAAAACTAACGAAACTATATAAAACTATATAAAACTCCATAAAACTATATAAAACTACATAAAACTCTATAAAACTATATAAAACTATACAAAACTATATAAAACTATATAAAACTATATAAAACTATATAAAACTCCATAAAACTATGTCAATCTATATAAAACTATATAAAACTATATAAACCTTTATAAAACTATATAAAACTATATAAAACTATATAGAACTAACAAAACTATATAAAACTATATAAAACTATATAAAACTAACAAAACTATATAAAACTATATAAAACTCCATAAAACTATATAAAACTACATAAAACTCTATAAAACTATATAAAACTATACAAAACTATATAAAACTATATAAAACTATATAAAACTATATAAAACTCCATAAAACTATATAAAACTATATAAAACTATATCAAACTATATAAAACTATATAAAACTATATAAAACTAACAAAACTATATAAAACTATATAAAACTATATAAAACTATATAAAACTATATAAAACTATATAAAACTATATAAAAATATATAAAACTATATAAAATTAACAAAACTATATAATACTATATAAAACTCCATAAAACTATATAAAACTATATAAAACTATATAGAACTATATAAAACTATATAAAACTATATAAAACTATATAATACTGTATAAAACTATATAAAACTATATAAAACTAACAATACTATATAAAGCTATATAAAACTATATAAAACTAACAAAACTATATAAATCTATGGAAAACTATATAAAACTATATAAAACAATTTAAAACTATATAAAACTATATAAAACTATATAAAACTATATAAAAATATATAAAAACTATATAAAACTCCATAAAGCTATATCAATCTATATAAAACTATATAAAACTATATAAAACAATATAAAAACTATATAAAACTATACAAAACTATATAAAACTATATAAAACTATATAAAAGTATATAAAACCAATAAAACTATATAAAACTTTATAAAACTATGTAAAACTATATAAAACTATATAAAACTATATGAAACTATATAAAACAATATAAAACTGTATAAAACTATATAGTACTATATAACACGTTATAAAGCTGTATAAAACTATATAATGCTATATGAAACTATATAAAACTATATAAAACTATATAAAACTATATAAAACTATATAAAACTATGCAAAACTATATAATACTATATAAAACTATATAAAACTATACAAAACTATATAAAACTATATAAAACTATATAAAACTATATAAAACTAATAAAACTATATAAAAGTAACAAAACTATATAAACCTATATAAAACTCTATAGAACTATATAAAACCATATAAAACTATACGAAACTACATAAAACTATATAAAACAAATAAAACTATATAAAACTATATAAAACTATATAAAACTATACAAAACTATATAAAGTTATATAGAACTATATAAAACTATGTAAAACTATATAAAATTAACAAAACTATATAAAACGATATAAAACTATATAAAACCATATAAAATTATATAAAACTACATTAAACTAACAAAACTATATAAAACTATATAAAACTCCATAAAACTATATAGAACTATATAAATCTATATAAAAACTATATAAAACTATATAAAACTATATAAAACTATATAAAACTATATAAAAGTATATAAAACTATATAAAACTATATAAAACAATATAAACTATATAAAACTATATAAAAGTATATAAAACTATATAAATCTAGATAAACCTATATAAAACTCTATAGAACTATATAAAAACTATATATAACTATATAAAACTATATAAAACCATACAAAACTATATAAAACTATATAAAACTATATAGAACTAACAAAACTATATAAAACTATGTAAAACTATATAAAACTATATAAAACTAACAAAACTATATAAAACTATATAAAACTCCATAAAACTATATAAAACTACATAAAACTCTATAAAACTATATAAAACTAACAAAACTATATAAAACTATATAAAACCATATAAAACAATATAAAACTATATAACCCTATATAAAACCCTATAGAAGTATATAAAACTATATAAAACTATATAAAACTATATAAAACCATATAAAACTATATAAACCAATATAAAACTCTATAGAACTCTATAGAACTATATAATACTATGTAAAACTATATAAAACTATATAAAACAAATAAAACTAATAAACATATATAAAACTGTATAAAACTATATAAAACTATATAAAACTATATAAAACTCCATAAAACTATATAAAACTAACAAAACTATATAAAACTATATAAAACTCCATAAAACTATATAAAACTACATAAAACTCTATAAAACTATATAAAACTAACAAAACTATATAAAACTATATAAAACCATATAAAACAATATAAAACTATATAAACCTATATAAAACCCTATAGAAGTATATAAAACTATATAAAACTATATAAAACTATATAAAACCATATAAAACTATATAAACCAATATAAAACTCTATAGAACTCTATAGAACTATATAATACTATGTAAAACTATATAAAACTATATAAAACAAATAAAACTAATAAACATATATAAAACTATATAAAACTATATAAAACTATATAAAACTATATAAAACTCTATAAAAGTATATAAAACTAATAAACATATATAAAACTATATAAAACTAATAAAACTATATAAAACTATATAAAACTAATAAAACTATATAAAACTATATAAAACTCTATAAAACTATATAAAACTGTATAAAACTATATAAAACTATATAAAACTATATAAAACTATATAAAACTAACAAAACTATATAAAACTATATAAAACTCCATAAAACTATATAAAACTAAATAAAACTCTATAAAACTGTATAAAACTATACAAAACTCCATAAAACTATGTCAATCTATATAAAACTATATAAAACTATATAAAATTTTATAAAACTATATAAAACTATATAAAACTATATAGAACTAACAAAACTATATAAAACTATATAAAACTTAGGAAAACTATATAAAACTATACAAAACAATTTAAAATAATTTAAAACTATATAAAACTATATAAAACTATATAAAAACAGATAAAACTATATACAACTCTATAAAACTAATAAAACTATATAAAACTATATAAAACTATATAAAACTATATAAAACTATATAAAACTATATAAAACTATATAAAACTAACAAAACTATATACAACTATGTAAAACTATATAAAACTATATAAAACTATATAAAACTATATAAAACTATATAAAACTAACAAAACTATATAAAACTATGTAAAACTATATAAAACTATATAAAACTATATAAAACTATATAAAACTATATAAAACTATATAAAACTCCATAAAACTATATAAAACTATATAAAACTATATAAAACTAACAAAACTATATAAAACTATATAAAACTATATAAAACTATATAAAACTATATAAAACTATATAAAACTATATAAAAATATATAAAACTATATAAAATTAACAAAACTATATAAAACTATATAAAACTCCATAAAACTATATAAAACTATATAAAACTATATAGAACTATATAAAACTATATAAAACTATATAAAACTATATAATACTGTATAAAACTATATAAAACTATATAAAACTAACAATACTATATAAAGCTATATAAAACTATATAAAACTAACAAAACTATATAAAACTATGGAAAACTATATAAAACTATATAAAACTCCATAAAGCTATATCAATCTATATAAAACTATTTAAAACAATATAAAACTATATAAAACTATATAAAACTATACAAAACTATATAAAACTATATAAAAGTATATAAAACTAACAAAACTATATAAAACTATATAAAACCATATAAAACTATATAAAACTATATAAACCTATATAAAACTCTATAGAAGTATATAAAACTATATAAAACTATATAAAACTATATAAAACCATATAAAACTATATAAACCAATATAAAACTCTATAGAACTCTATAGAACTATATAAAACTATGTAAAACTATATAAAACTATATAAAACAAATAAAACTAATAAACATATATAAAACTATATAAAACTATATAAAACTATATAGAACTAACAAAACTATATAAAACTATGTAAAATTATATAAAACTATATAAAACTAACAAAACTATATAAAACTATATAAACCTCCATAAAACTATATAAAACTACATAAAACTCTATAAAACTATATAAAACTAACAAAACTATATAAAACTATATAAAACCATATAAAACTATATAAAACTATATAAACCTATATAAAACCCTATAGAAGTATATAAAACTATATAAAACTATATAAAACTATATAAAACTATATAAAACCATATAAAACTATATAAACCAATATAAAACTCTATAGAACTCTATAGAACTATATAAGACTATGTAAAACTATACAAAACTATATAAAACTATATAAAACTATATAAAACTATATAAAACTAATAAAACTATATAAAAGTAACAAAACTATATAAACCTATATAAAACTCTATAGAACTATATAAAAACCATATAAAACTATACGAAACTACATAAAAACTATATAAAACAAGTAAAACTATATAAAACTATACAAAACTATATAAAGCTATATAGAACTATATAAAACTATGTAAAACTATATAAAATTAACAAAACTATATAAAAACGATATAAAACTATATAAAACCATATAAAATTATATAAAACTATATTAAACTAACAAAACTATATAAAACTATATAAAACTCCATAAAACTATATAGAACTATATAAATCTATATAAAACTATATAAAACTATATAAAACTATATAAAACTATATAAAACTATATAAAACTATATAAAACTATATAAAACTATATAAAACAATATAAAACAATATAAAACTATATAAAACTATATAAAAGTATAAAAACTATATAAAACTCTATAAACCTATATAAAACTCTATAGAACTATATAAAACTACATATAACTATATAAAACTATATAAAACCATACAAAAACTATATAAAACTATATAAAACTATATAGAACTAACAAAACTATATAAAACTATGTAAAACTATATAAAACTATATAAAACTAACAAAACTATATAAAACTATATAAAACTCCATAAAACTATATAAAACTACATAAAACTCTATAAAACTATATAAAACTAACAAAACTATATAAAACTATATAAAACCATATAAAACTATATAAAACTATATAAACCTATATAAAACCCTATAGAAGTATATAAAACTATATAAAACTATATAAAACTATATAAAACCATATAAAACTATACAAACCAATATAAAACTCTATAGAACTCTATAGAACTATATAAGACTATGTAAAACTATATAAAACTATATAAAACAAATAAAACTAATAAACATATATAAAACTATATAAAACTATATAAAAGTATATAAAACTAATAAACATATATAAAACTATATAAAACTAATAAAACTATATAAAACTATATAAAACTAATAAAACTATATATAACTTTATAAATATGTATAAAACTCTATAAAACTATATAAAACTATACAAAACTATATAAAACTATATAAAAACTATATAAAACTATATAAAACTATATAAAACTATTTAAAACTATATAAAACTATATAAAACTATATAAAACTATATAAAACTCCATAAAACTATATAAAACTATATAAAACTATATAGAACTATATAAAACTATATAAAACTATATGAAACTGTATAAAACTGTATAAAACTATATAAAACTATATAAAACTAACAATACTGTATAAAGCTATATAAAACTATACAAAACAATATAAAACTATATAAAAGTATATAAAACTAACAAAACTATATAAAACTATATAAAACAATTTAAAACTATATAAAACTATATAAAACTATATAAAACTATATAAAAATATATAAAAACTATATAAAATTAACAAAACTATATAAAACTATATAAAACTCCACAAAACTATATCAATCTATATAAAACTATATAAAACTATATAAAACTATATAAAACTATATAAAACTATATAAAACTATATAAAACTATACAAAACTATATAAAACTATATAAAAGTATATAAAACTAACAAAACTATATAAAACTATATAAAACCATATAAAACTATATAAAACTATATAAACCTATATAAAACCCTATAGAAGTATATAAAACTATATAAAACTATATAAAACTATATAAAACCATATAAAACTATATAAACCAATATAAAACTCTATAGAACTCTATAGAACTATATAAAACTATGTAAAACTATATAAAACTATATAAAAGAAATAAAACTAATAAACATATATAAAACTGTATAAAACTATATAAAACTATATAAAACTCTATAAAAGTATATAAAACTAATAAACATATATAAAACTATATAAAACTAATAAAACTATATAAAACTTTATAAATATGTATAAAACTATATAAAACTATGTAAAACTATATAAAAGTATATAAAACTAACAAAACTATATAAAACGATATAAAACTATATAAAACCATATAAAACTATATAAAACTATATAAAACTAACAAAACTATATAAAACTATATAAAACTCCATAAAACTATATAGAACTATATAAATCTATATAAAACTATATAAAACTATATGAAACTATATAAAACAATATAAAACTGTATAAAACTATATAGAACTATATAAGACGTTATAAAGCTGTATAAAACTATATAAAACTATACAAAACTATATAAAGCTATATAAAACTATATAAAAACTATATAAAACTATATTAAACTATATAAAACTATATAAAACAAAGAAAACTATATAAAACTATATGAAACTATATAAAACTATATAAAACTATATAAAACCATATAAAACTATATAAAACGATATAAACTTATATAAAACTCTATAGAACTACATAAAACTATATAAAACTATATAAAACTATATAAAACAAATAAAACTATATAAAACTATATAAAACTAACAAAACTATATAAACCTATATAAAACTCTATAAAACTATATAAAACTAATGAAACTATATAAAACTATATAAAACTATATAAAAATATATAAAACTAATAAAACTATATAAAACTAACATAACTATATAAACCTATATAAAACTCTATAGAACTATATAAAACTATATAAAACTATATAAAACTGTATAAAACAAATAAAACTATATAAAACTATATAAAACTATATAAAACAAATAAAACTATATAAAACTATATAAAACAAATAAAACTATAAAAAACTCTATAAAACTTATAAAACTATATAAAACTATATACAACTCCATAAAACTATATAAAACTATACAAAACTATATAAAACTATATAAAACTATATAAAACTATATAAAACTATATAAAACTCCATAAAACTATATAAAACTACATAAAACTCTATAAAACTATATAAAACTATACAAAACTATATAAAACTATATAAAACTATATAAAACTATATAAAACTCCATAAAACTATATAAAACTATATAAAACTATATCAAACTATATAAAACTATATAAAACTATATAAAACTAACAAAACTATATAAAACTATATAAAACTATATAAAACTATATAAAACTATATAAAACTATATAAAACTATATAAAAAATATATAAAACTATATAAAATTAACAAAACTATATAATACTATATAAAACTCCATAAAACTATATAAAACTATATAAAACTATATAGAACTATATAAAACTATATAAAACTATATAAAACTATATAATACTGTATAAAACTATATAAAACTATATAAAACTAACAATACTATATAAAGCTATATAAAACTATATAAAACTAACAAAACTATATAAATCTATGGAAAACTATATAAAACTATATAAAACAATTTAAAACTATATAAAACTATATAAAACTATATAAAACTATATAAAAATATATAAAACTATATAAAACTCCATAAAGCTATATCAATCTATATAAAACTATATAAAACTATATAAAACAATATAAAACTATATAAAACTATACAAAACTATATAAAACTATATAAAACTATATAAAACTATATAAAAGTATATAAAACCAATAAAACTATATAAAACTTTATAAAACTATGTAAAACTATATAAAACTATATAAAACTATATGAAACTATATAAAACAATATAAAACTGTATAAAACTATATAGTACTATATAACACGTTATAAAGCTGTATAAAACTATATAATGCTATATGAAACTATATAAAACTATATAAAAACTATATAAAACTATATAAAACTATATAAAACTATGCAAAACTATATAATACTATATAAAACTATATATAACTATACAAAACTATATAAAAACTATATAAAACTATATAAAACTATATAAAACTAATAAAACTATATAAAAGTAACAAAACTATATAAACCTATATAAAACTCTATAGAACTATATAAAACCATATAAAACTATACGAAACTACATAAAACTATATAAAACAAATAAAACTATATAAAACTATATAAAACTATATAAAACTATACAAAACTATATAAAGTTATATAGAACTATATAAAACTATGTAAAACTATATAAAATTAACAAAACTATATAAAACGATATAAAACTATATAAAACCATATAAAATTATATAAAACTATATTAAACTAACAAAACTATATAAAACTATATAAAACTCCATAAAACTATATAGAACTATATAAATCTATATAAAACTATATAAAACTATATAAAACTATATAAAACTATATAAAACTATATAAAACTATATAAAACTATATAAAACAATATAAAACTATATAAAACTATATAAAAGTATATAAAACTAACAAAACTATATAAAACTATATAAAACTCCATAAAACTATATAAAACTACATAAAACTCTATAAAACTATATAAAACTAACAAAACTATATAAAACTATATAAAAACCATATAAAACAATATAAAACTATATAAACCTATATAAAACCCTATAGAAGTATATAAAACTATATAAAACTATATAAAACTATATAAAACCATATAAAACTATATAAACCAATATAAAACTCTATAGAACTCTATAGAACTATATAATACTATGTAAAACTATATAAAACTATATAAAACAAATAAAACTAATAAACATATATAAAACTGTATAAAACTATATAAAACTATATAAAACTATATAAAACTCTATAAAAGTATATAAAACTAATAAACATATATAAAAACTATATAAAACTAATAAAACTATATAAAACTATATAAAACTAATAAAAACTATATAAAACTATATAAAACTCTATAAAACTATATAAAACTGTATAAAACTATATAAAACTATATAAAACTATATAAAACTATATAAAACTAACAAAACTATATAAAACTATATAAAACTCCATAAAACTATATAAAACTAACAAAACTATATAAAACTATATAAAACTCCATAAAACTATATAAAACTACATAAAACTCTATAAAACTATATAAAACTAACAAAACTATATAAAACTATATAAAACCATATAAAACAATATAAAATCTATATAAACCTATATAAAACCCTATAGAAGTATATAAAACTATATAAAACTATATAAAACTATATAAAACCATATAAAACTATATAAACCAATATAAAACTCTATAGAACTCTATAGAACTATATAATACTATGTAAAACTATATAAAACTATATAAAACAAATAAAACTAATAAACATATATAAAACTATATAAAACTATATAAAACTATATAAAACTATATAAAACTCTATAAAAGTATATAAAACTAATAAACATATATAAAACTATATAAAACTAATAAAACTATATAAAACTATATAAAACTAATAAAACTATATAAAACTATATAAAACTCTATAAAACTATATAAAACTGTATAAAACTATATAAAACTATATAAAACTATATAAAACTATATAAAACTATATAAAACTAACAAAACTATATAAAACTATATAAAACTCCATAAAACTATATAAAACTACATAAAACTCTATAAAACTGTATAAAACTATACAAAACTCCATAAAACTATGTCAATCTATATAAAACTATATAAAACTATATAAAATTTTATAAAACTATATAAAACTATATAAAACTATATAGAACTAACAAAACTATATAAAACTATATAAAACTTAGGAAAACTATATAAAACTATATAAAACAATTTAAAATAATTTAAAACTATATAAAACTATATAAAACTATATAAAACAGATAAAACTATATACAACTCTATAAAACTAATAAAACTATATAAAACTATATAAAACTATATAAAACTATATAAAACTATATAAAACTAACAAAACTATATACAACTATGTAAAACTATATAAAACTATATAAAACTATATAAAACTATATAAAACTATATAAAACTAACAAAACTATATAAAACTATGTAAAACTATATAAAACTATATAAAAACTATATAAAACTATATAAAACTATATAAAACTATATAAAACTCCATAAAACTATATAAAACTATATAAAACTATATAAAACTAACAAAACTATATAAAACTATATAAAACTATATAAAACTATATAAAACTATATAAAACTATATAAAACTATATAAAAATATATAAAACTATATAAAATTAACAAAACTATATAATACTATATAAAACTCCATAAAACTATATAAAACTATATAAAACTATATAGAACTATATAAAACTATATAAAACTATATAAAACTATATAATACTGTATAAAACTATATAAAACTATATGAAACTATATAAAACTATATAAAACTATATAAAACCATATAAAACTATATAAAACGATATAAACTTATATAAAACTCTATAGAACTACATAAAACTATATAAAACTATATAAAACTATATAAAACAAATAAAACTATATAAAACTATATAAAACTATATAAAACAAATAAAACTATATAAAACTATATAAAACTAACAAAACTATATAAACCTATATAAAACTCTATAAAACTATATAAAACTAATGAAACTATATAAAACTATATAAAACTATATAAAAATATATAAAACTATATAAAACTATATAAAACTCCATAAAACTATATAAAACTACATAAAACTCTATAAAACTATATAAAACTATACAAAACTATATAAAACTATATAAAACTATATAAAACTATATAAAACTCCATAAAACTATATAAAACTATATAAAACTATATCAAACTATATAAAACTATATAAAACTATATAAAACTAACAAAACTATATAAAACTATATAAAACTATATAAAACTATATAAAACTATATAAAACTATATAAAACTATATAAAAATATATAAAACTATATAAAATTAACAAAACTATATAATACTATATAAAACTCCATAAAACTATATAAACCTATATAAAACTCTATAGAACTATATAAAACCATATAAAACTATACGAAACTACATAAAACTATATAAAACAAATAAAACTATATAAAACTATATAAAACTATATAAAACTATATAAAACTATACAAAAACTATATAAAGTTATATAGAACTATATAAAACTATGTAAAACTATATAAAATTAACAAAACTATATAAAACGATATAAAACTATATAAAACGATATAAAACTATATAAAACCATATAAAATTATATAAAACTATATTAAACTAACAAAACTATATAAAACTATATAAAACTCCATAAAAACTATATAGAACTATATAAATCTATATAAAACTATATAAAACTATATAAAACTATATAAAACTATATAAAACTATATAAAACTATATAAAACTATATAAAACAATATAAAACTATATAAAACTATATAAAAGTATATAAAACTAACAAAACTATATAAAACTATATAAAACTCATAAAACTATATAAAACTACATAAAACTCTATAAAACTATATAAAACTAACAAAACTATATAAAACTATATAAAACCATATAAAACAATATAAAACTATATAAACCTATATAAAACCCTATAGAAGTATATAAAACTATATAAAACTATATAAAACTATATAAAACCATATAAAACTATATAAACCAATATAAAACTCTATAGAACTCTATAGAACTATATAATACTATGTAAAACTATATAAAACTATATAAAACAAATAAAACTAATAAACATATATAAAACTGTATAAAACTATATAAAACTATATAAAACTATATAAAACTCTATAAAAGTATATAAAACTAATAAACATATATAAAACTATATAAAACTAATAAAACTATATAAAACAATATAAAACTAATAAAACTATATAAAACTATATAAAACTCTATAAAACTATATAAAACTGTATAAAACTATATAAAACTATATAAAACTATATAAAACTATATAAAACTAACAAAACTATATAAAACTATATAAAACTCCATAAAACTATATAAAACTAACAAAACTATATAAAACTATATAAAACTCCATAAAACTATATAAAACTACATAAAACTCTATAAAACTATATAAAACTAACAAAACTATATAAAACTATATAAAACCATATAAAACAATATAAAACTATATAAACCTATATAAAACCCTATAGAAGTATATAAAACTATATAAAACTATATAAAACTATATAAAACCATATAAAACTATATAAACCAATATAAAACTCTATAGAACTCTATAGAACTATATAATACTATGTAAAACTATATAAAACTATATAAAACAAATAAAACTAATAAACATATATAAAACTATACTATAAAACTATATAAAACTATAAAAACTATATAAAACTCTATAAAAGTATATAAAACTAATAAACATATATAAAACTATATAAAACTAATAAAACTATATAAAACTATATAAAACTAATAAAACTATATAAAACTATATAAAACTCTATAAAACTATATAAAACTGTATAAAACTATATAAAACTATATAAAACTATATAAAACTATATAAAACTAACAAAACTATATAAAAACTATATAAAACTCCATAAAACTATATAAAACTACATAAAACTCTATAAAACTGTATAAAACTATACAAAAACTCCATAAAACTATATAGAACTATATAAATCTATATAAAACTATATAAAACTATATGAAACTATATAAAACAATATAAAACTGTATAAAAACTATATAGAACTATATAAGACGTTATAAAGCTGTATAAAACTATATAAAACTATACAAAACTATATAAAGCTATATAAAACTATATAAAACTATATAAAACTATATTAAACTATATAAAACTATATAAAACAAAGAAAACTATATAAAACTATATGAAACTATATAAAACTATATAAAACTATATAAAACCATATAAAACTATATAAAACGATATAAACTTATATAAAACTCTATAGAACTACATAAAACTATATAAAAACTATATAAAACTATATAAAACAATTAAAACTATATAAAAGTATATAAAACTAACAAAACTATATAAAACTATATAAAACAATTTAAAACTATATAAAACTATATAAAACAATTTAAAACTATATAAAACTATATAAAACTATATAAAACTATATAAAAATATATAAAACTATATAAAATTAACAAAACTATATAAAACTATATAAAACTCCACAAAACTATATCAATCTATATAAAACTATATAAAACTATATAAAACTATATAAAACTATATAAAACTATACAAAACTATATAAAACTATATAAAAGTATATAAAACTAACAAAACTATATAAAACTATATAAAACATATAAACATATAAACTATATAAAACTATATAAACCTATATAAAACCCTATAGAAGTATATAAAACTATATAAAACTATATAAAACTATATAAAACCATATAAAACTATATAAACCAATATAAAACTCTATAGAACTCTATAGAACTATATAAAACTATGTAAAACTATATAAAACTATATAAAAGAAATAAAACTAATAAACATATATAAAACTGTATAAAACTATACAAAACTATATAAAACTCTATAAAAGTATATAAAACTAATAAACATATATAAAACTATATAAAACTAATAAAACTATATAAAACTTTATAAATATGTATAAAACTATATAAAACTATGTAAAACTATATAAAAGTATATAAAACTAACAAAACTATATAAAACGATATAAAACTATATAAAACCATATAAAACTATATAAAACTATATAAAACTAACAAAACTATATAAAACTATATAAAACTCCATAAAACTATATAGAACTATATAAATCTATATAAAACTATATAAAACTATATGAAACTATATAAAACAATATAAAACTGTATAAAACTATATAGAACTATATAAGACGTTATAAAGCTGTATAAAACTATATAAAACTATACAAAACTATATAAAGCTATATAAAACTATATAAAACTATATAAAACTATATTAAACTATATAAAACTATATAAAACAAAGAAAACTATATAAAAACTATATGAAACTATATAAAACTATATAAAACTATATAAAACCATATAAAACTATATAAAACGATATAAACTTATATAAAACTCTATAGAACTACATAAAACTATATAAAACTATATAAAACTATATAAAACAAATAAAACTATATAAAACTATATAAAACTAACAAAACTATATAAACCTATATAAAACTCTATAAAACTATATAAAACTAATGAAACTATATAAAACTATATAAAACTATATAAAAATATATAAAACTAATAAAACTATATAAAACTAACAAAACTATATAAACCTATATAAAACTCTATAGATTTATATAAAACTATATAAAACTATATAAAACTGTATAAAACAAATAAAACTATATAAAACTATATAAAACTATATAAAACAAATAAAACTATATAAAACTATATAAAACAAATAAAACTATAAAAAACTCTATAAAACTTATAAAACTATATAAAACTATATACAACTCCATAAAACTATATAAAACTATACAAAACTATATAAAACTATATAAAACTATATAAAACTATATAAAACTATATAAAACTATTTAAAACTATATAAAACTATATAAAACTATATAAAACTGTATAAAACTATATAAAACTATATAAAACTAACAATACTATATAAAGCTATATAAAACTATACAAAACTATATAAAACTATATAAAAGTATATAAAACTAACAAAACTATATAAAACTATATAAAACAATTTAAAACTATATAAAACTATATAAAACTATATAAAACTATATAAAACTATATGAAATTATATAAAACTATATAAAACTATATAAAACTATATAAAACTATATAAAACTAACAAAACTATATAAAACTATATAAAACTCCATAAAACTATATAAAACTACATAAAACTCTATAAAACTATATAAAACTAACAAAACTATATAAAACTACATAAAACTCTATAAAACTATATAAAACTATACAAAACTATATAAAACTATATAAAACTATATAAAACTATATAAAACTATATAAAACTATATAAAACTATTTAAAACTATATAAAACTATATAAAACTATATAAAACTATATAAAACTCCATAAAACTATATAAAACTATATAAAACTATATAGAACTATATAAAACTATATAAAACTATATAAAACTATATAAAACTGTATAAAACTATATAAAACTATATAAAACTAACAATACTATATAAAGCTATATAAAAACTATACAAAACTATATAAAACTATATAAAAAGTATATAAAACTAACAAAACTATATAAAACTATATAAAACAATTTAAAACTATATAAAACTATATAAAACTATATAAAACTATATAAAACTATATAAAACCATATAAAACTATATAAAAGTATATAAAACTAACAAAACTATATAAAACTATATAAAACCATATAAAACTATATAAAACTATATAAACCTATATAAAACCCTATAGAAGTATATAAAACTGTATAAAACTATATAAAACTATATAAAACCATATAAAACTATATAAACCAATATAAAACTCTATAGAACTCT
>NW_027475649.1:0-36553 GCF_051020985.1 Nomia melanderi | reverse complement strand
ACTATATAAATCTATATAAAACTATTTAAAACTATATAAAACCATATATAAATATATAGAACAATATAAAACTATATAAAACTATATAAAACTAATAGAACTATATGAAACTATATAGAACTATATAAAACTATATAAAAGTATATAAAACTAATAAAACTATATAAAACTGATAGAACTATATGAAACTATATAGAACTATATGAACCTATATAACACTAACAAAACTGTATATCACTATATAACACTATATAAAACTATATAAAACTATACAAAACTATATAAAACTAATAAATCTATAAGAAACTATATAGAACCGTATAAAACCATATAATACCATATAAAACTATATAAAACTACATAAAACTATATAAAACTATATAAAACCATATATAACAATATAGAACAATATAAAACTATATAAAACTATGTAGAACAATATAAAACTATATAAATCTATATACAACAATATAAAACTATATAAAACTATATAAAACTATATAATACTATAGAAAACTAAATAAAACTACATAAAACTACATAAAACTATATAAAACTAATAAAACTATATGAAACTATATAGAAATATATAAAACTATATAAAACCATATATAACTATATAGAACAATATAAAAACTATATAAAACTATATAAAACTATATAAAAATATATAAAAATATATAATACTATATAAAACTATATAAAACTATATAAAACAATATAAAACTAATAGAACTATATGCAACTATATAGAACTATATAAAACTATATAAAAGTATATAAAACTAATAAAACTATATAAAACTATTAGAACTATATGAAACTATATAGAACTATATGAAACTATATAACTCTAATAAAACTGTATATCACTATATAACACTATATAAAACTATATAAAACTATATAAAACTATAAAAAACTATATAAAACTATATAAAACCATATAATACTATATAATACTATATTAAACTATATAAAACTGTACAAAACTATATAAAACTAATAAAACTAGATAAAACTATATAAAACTATATAAAACTATATAAAACTAATAAAGCTATATGAAACTATATAGAACTATATAAAACCATATATAACTATATAGAACAATATAAAACTATATAAAACTATATAAAACTAATAAATCTATAAGAAACTATATAGAACCGTATAAAACCATATAATACCATATAAAACTATATAAAACTACATAAAACTATATAAAACTATATAAAACCATATATAACTATATAGAACAATATAAAACTATATAAAAATATATAAAACTAATAAAAGTATATGAAACTATATAAAACTATATAAAACTATATAATACCATATAAAACTATATAAAACTATATAAAACTATATAAAACTATATAAAACCATATATAACTATATAGAACAATATAAAACTATATAAAACTATATAAAACTATATAAAAATATATAAAACTAATAAAAGTATATGAAACTATATAAAACTATATAAAACCATATATAACTATATAGAACAATATAAAAATATATAAAACTATATAAAACTATATAAAAATATATAAAAATATATAATACTATATAAAGCTATATACAACTATATAGAACTATATAAAACTATATAATACTAATAAAACTGTATAAAACTACATAATACCATATACAACAATATAAAACTATATAAAACTATATAAAACTATATAAAACTATATAAAACTATATAAAACTATATAATACTATATAAAACTAAATAAAACTATATAAAACTATATGAAACTAATAAAACTATATGAAACTATATAGAACTATATAAAAGTATATAAAACGATATATAACTATATAGAACAGTATAAAACTATATAAAACTATATAAAACCATATATAACTATATAGAACAATATAAAACTATATAAAACTATATAAAACTATATAAAAATATATAAAAATATATAATACTATATAAAACTATATAAAACTATATAAAACTATATAAAACTATATAAAACTATATAAAACTAATAGAACTATATGCAACTATATAGAACTATATAAAACTATATAAAAGTATATAAAAACTAATAAAACTATATAAAACTATTAGAACTATATGAAACTATATAGAACTATATGAAACTATATAACTCTAATAAAACTGTATATCACTATATAACACTATATAAAACTATATAAAACAATATAAAACTATATAAATCCATATAAAACTATATAAAACTATATAAAACTATATAAAACTGCATAAAACTAATTAAACTATATAAAACTATATAAAACTATATAATACTACAGAAAACTAAATAAAACTACATAAAACTACATAAAACTATATACAACTAATAAAACTATATGAAACTATATAGAAATATATAAAACTATATAAAACCATATATAACTATATAGAACAATATAAAACTATATAAAACTATATAAAACTATATAAAAATATATAAAAATATATAATACTATATAAAACTATATAAAATTATATAAAACTATATAAAACAATATAAAACTAATAGAACTATATGCAACTATATAGAACTATATAAAACTGTATAAAAGTATATAAAACTAATAAAACTATATAAAACTATTAGAACTATATGAAACTATATAGAACTATATGAAACTATATAACTCTAATAAAACTGTATATCACTATATAACACTATATAAAACTATATAAAACTATATAAAACTATAAAAAACTATATAAAACTATATAAAACCATATAATACTATATAATACTATATTAAACTATATAAAACTGTACAAAACTATATAAAACTAATAAAACTAGATAAAACTATATAAAACTATATAAAACTAATAAAGCTATATGAAACTATATAGAACTATATAAAACCATATATAATTATATAGAACAATATAAAACTATATAAAACTATATAAAACTAATAAATCTATAAGAAACTATATAGAACCGTATAAAACCATATAATACCATATAAAACTATATAAAACTACATAAAACTATATAAAACTATATAAAACCATATATAACTATATAGAACAATATAAAACTATATAAAAATATATAAAACTAATAAAAGTATATGAAACTATATAGAACTATATAAAACTATATAACACCATATAATACTATATAAAACTATATAAAACTATATAAAACTATATAAATCTATATAAAACTATTTAAAACTATATAAAACCATATATAAATATATAGAACAATATAAAACTATATAAAACTATATAAAACTAATAGAACTATATGAAACTATATAGAACTATATAAAACTATATAAAAGTATATAAAACTAATAAAACTATATAAAACTGATAGAACTATATGAAACTATATAGAACTATATGAACCTATATAACACTAACAAAACTGTATATCACTATATAACACTATATAAAACTATATAAAACTATACAAAACTATATAAAACTAATAAATCTATAAGAAACTATATAGAACCGTATAAAACCATATAATACCATATAAAACTATATAAAACTACATAAAACTATATAAAACTATATAAAACCATATATAACAATATAGAACAATATAAAACTATATAAAACTATGTAGAACAATATAAAACTATATAAATCTATATACAACAATATAAAACTATATAAAACTATATAAAACTATATAATACTATAGAAAACTAAATAAAACTACATAAAACTACATAAAACTATATAAAACTAATAAAACTATATGAAACTATATAGAAATATATAAAACTATATAAAACCATATATAACTATATAGAACAATATAAAACTATATAAAACTATATAAAACTATATAAAAATATATAAAAATATATAATACTATATAAAACTATATAAAACTATATAAAACTATATAAAACAATATAAAACTAATAGAACTATATGCAACTATATAGAACTATATAAAACTATATAAAAGTATATAAAACTAATAAAACTATATAAAACTATTAGAACTATATGAAACTATATAGAACTATATGAAACTATATAACTCTAATAAAACTGTATATCACTATATAACACTATATAAAACTATATAAAACTATATAAAACTATAAAAAACTATATAAAACTATATAAAACTATATAAAACTATATAATACTATATAAAACTAAATAAAACTATATAAAACTATATGAAACTAATAAAACTATATGAAACTATATAGAACTATATAAAAGTATATAAAACGATATATAACTATATAGAACAGTATAAAACTATATAAAACTATATAAAACCATATATAACTATATAGAACAATATAAAACTATATAAAACTATATAAAACTATATAAAAATATATAAAAATATATAATACTATATAAAACTATATAAAACTATATAAAACTATATAAAACTATATAAAACTATATAAAACTATATAAAACTATATAAAACTAATAGAACTATATGCAACTATATAGAACTATATAAAACTATATAAAAGTATATAAAACTAATAAAACTATATAAAACTATTAGAACTATATGAAACTATATAGAACTATATGAAACTATATAACTCTAATAAAACTGTATATCACTATATAACACTATATAAAACTATATAAAACAATATAAAACTATATAAATCCATATAAAACTATATAAAACTATATAAAACTATATAAAACTATATAAAACTGTATAAAACTAATTAAACTATATAAAACTATATAAAACTATATAATACTATAGAAAACTAAATAAAACTACATAAAACTACATAAAACTATATAAAACTAATAAAACTATATGAAACTATATAGAAATATATAAAACTATATAAAACCATATATAACTATATAGAACAATATAAAACTATATAAAACTATATAAAACAATATAAAACTAATAGAACTATATGCAACTATATAGAACTATATAAAACTATATAAAAGTATATAAAACTAATAAAACTATATAAAACTATTAGAACTATATGAAACTATATAGAACTATATGAAACTATATAACTCTAATAAAACTGTATATCACTATATAACACTATATAAAACTATATAAAACTATATAAAACTATAAAAAACTATATAAAACTATATAAAACCATATAATACTATATAATACTATATTAAACTATATAAAACTGTACAAAACTATATAAAACTAATAAAACTAGATAAAACTATATAAAACTATATAAAACTATATAAAACTAATAAAGCTATATGAAACTATATAGAACTATATAAAACCATATATAACTATATAGAACAATATAAAACTATATAAAACTATATAAAACTAATAAATCTATAAGAAACTATATAGAACCGTATAAAACCATATAATACCATATAAAACTATATAAAACTACATAAAACTATATAAAACTATATAAAACCATATATAACTATATAGAACAATATAAAACTATATAAAAATATATAAAACTAATAAAAGTATATGAAACTATATAAAACTATATAAAACTATATAATACCATATAAAACTATATAAAACTATATAAAACTATATAAAACTATATAAAACCATATATAACTATATAGAACAATATAAAACTATATAAAACTATATAAAACTATATAAAAATATATAAAACTAATAAAAGTATATGAAACTATATAAAACTATATAAAACCATATATAACTATATAGAACAATATAAAAATATATAAAACTATATAAAACTATATAAAAATATATAAAAATATATAATACTATATAAAGCTATATACAACTATATAGAACTATATAAAACTATATAATACTAATAAAACTGTATAAAACTACATAATACCATATACAACAATATAAAACTATATAAAACTATATAAAACTATATAAAACTATATAAAACTATATAAAACTATATAATACTATATAAAACTAAATAAAACTATATAAAACTATATGAAACTAATAAAACTATATGAAACTATATAGAACTATATAAAAGTATATAAAACGATATATAACTATATAGAACAGTATAAAACTATATAAAACTATATAAAACCATATATAACTATATAGAACAATATAAAACTATATAAAACTATATAAAACTATATAAAAATATATAAAAATATATAATACTATATAAAACTATATAAAACTATATAAAACTATATAAAACTATATAAAACTATATAAAACTAATAGAACTATATGCAACTATATAGAACTATATAAAACTATATAAAAGTATATAAAACTAATAAAACTATATAAAACTATTAGAACTATATGAAACTATATAGAACTATATGAAACTATATAACTCTAATAAAACTGTATATCACTATATAACACTATATAAAACTATATAAAACAATATAAAACTATATAAATCCATATAAAACTATATAAAACTATATAAAACTATATAAAACTGCATAAAACTAATTAAACTATATAAAACTATATAAAACTATATAATACTACAGAAAACTAAATAAAACTACATAAAACTACATAAAACTATATACAACTAATAAAACTATATGAAACTATATAGAAATATATAAAACTATATAAAACCATATATAACTATATAGAACAATATAAAACTATATAAAACTATATAAAACTATATAAAAATATATAAAAATATATAATACTATATAAAAACTATATAAAATTATATAAAACTATATAAAACAATATAAAACTAATAGAACTATATGCAACTATATAGAACTATATAAAACTGTATAAAAGTATATAAAACTAATAAAACTATATAAAACTATTAGAACTATATGAAACTATATAGAACTATATGAAACTATATAACTCTAATAAAACTGTATATCACTATATAACACTATATAAAACTATATAAATCTATATAAAACTATAAAAAAACTATATAAAACTATATAAAACCATATAATACTATATAATACTATATTAAACTATATAAAACTGTACAAAACTATATAAAACTAATAAAACTAGATAAAACTATATAAAACTATATAAAACTAATAAAGCTATATGAAACTATATAGAACTATATAAAACCATATATAATTATATAGAACAATATAAAACTATATAAAACTATATAAAACTAATAAATCTATAAGAAACTATATAGAACCGTATAAAACCATATAATACCATATAAAACTATATAAAACTACATAAAACTATATAAAACTATATAAAACCATATATAACTATATAGAACAATATAAAACTATATAAAAATATATAAAACTAATAAAAGTATATGAAACTATATAGAACTATATAAAACTATATAACACCATATAATACTATATAAAACTATATAAAACTATATAAAACTATATAAATCTATATAAAACTATTTAAAACTATATAAAACCATATATAAATATATAGAACAATATAAAACTATATAAAACTATATAAAACTAATAGAACTATATGAAACTATATAGAACTATATAAAACTATATAAAAGTATATAAAACTAATAAAACTATATAAAACTGATAGAACTATATGAAACTATATAGAACTATATGAACCTATATAACACTAACAAAACTGTATATCACTATATAACACTATATAAAACTATATAAAACTATACAAAACTATATAAAACTAATAAATCTATAAGAAACTATATAGAACCGTATAAAACCATATAATACCATATAAAACTATATAAAACTACATAAAACTATATAAAACTATATAAAACCATATATAACAATATAGAACAATATAAAACTATATAAAACTATGTAGAACAATATAAAACTATATAAATCTATATACAACAATATAAAACTATATAAAACTATATAAAACTATATAATACTATAGAAAACTAAATAAAACTACATAAAACTACATAAAACTATATAAAACTAATAAAACTATATGAAACTATATAGAAATATATAAAACTATATAAAACCATATATAACTATATAGAACAATATAAAACTATATAAAACTATATAAAACTATATAAAAATATATAAAAATATATAATACTATTTAAAACTATATAAAACTATATAAAACTATATAAAACAATATAAAACTAATAGAACTATATGCAACTATATAGAACTATATAAAACTATATAAAAGTATATAAAACTAATAAAACTATATAAAACTATTAGAACTATATGAAACTATATAGAACTATATGAAACTATATAACTCTAATAAAACTGTATATCACTATATAACACTATATAAAACTATATAAAACTATATAAAACTATAAAAAACTATATAAAACTATATAAAACTATATAAAACTATATAATACTATATAAAACTAAATAAAACTATATAAAACTATATGAAACTAATAAAACTATATGAAACTATATAGAACTATATAAAAGTATATAAAACGATATATAACTATATAGAACAGTATAAAACTATATAAAACTATATAAAACCATATATAACTATATAGAACAATATAAAACTATATAAAACTATATAAAACTATATAAAAATATATAAAAATATATAATACTATATAAAACTATATAAAACTATATAAAACTATATAAAACTATATAAAACTATATAAAACTATATAAAACTATATAAAACTAATAGAACTATATGCAACTATATAGAACTATATAAAACTATATAAAAGTATATAAAACTAATAAAACTATATAAAACTATTAGAACTATATGAAACTATATAGAACTATATGAAACTATATAACTCTAATAAAACTGTATATCACTATATAACACTATATAAAACTATATAAAACAATATAAAACTATATAAATCCATATAAAACTATATAAAACTATATAAAACTATATAAAACTATATAAAACTGTATAAAACTAATTAAACTATATAAAACTATATAAAACTATATAATACTATAGAAAACTAAATAAAACTACATAAAACTACATAAAACTATATAAAACTAATAAAACTATATGAAACTATATAGAAATATATAAAACTATATAAAACCATATATAACTATATAGAACAATATAAAACTATATAAAACTATATAAAACTATATAAAAATATATAAAAATATATAATACTATATAAAACTATATAAAACTATATAAAACTATATAAAACAATATAAAACTAATAGAACTATATGCAACTATATAGAACTATATAAAACTGTATAAAAGTATATAAAACTATATAAAACTAATAAAACTAGATAAAACTATATAAAACTATATAAAACTAATAAAGCTATATGAAACTATATAGAACTATATAAAACCATATATAACTATATAGAACAATATAAAACTATATAAAACTATATAAAACTAATAAATCTATAAGAAACTATATAGAACCGTATAAAACCATATAATACCATATAAAACTATATAAAACTACATAAAACTATATAAAACTATATAAAACCATATATAACTATATAGAACAATATAAAACTATATAAAAATATATAAAACTAATAAAAGTATATGAAACTATATAGAACTATATAAAACTATATAACACCATATAATACTATATAAAACTATATAAAACTATATAAAACTATATAAATCTATATAAAACTATTTAAAACTATATAAAACCATATATAAATATATAGAACAATATAAAACTATATAAAACTATATAAAACTAATAGAACTATATGAAACTATATAGAACTATATAAAACTATATAAAAGTATATAAAACTAATAAAACTATATAAAACTGATAGAACTATATGAAACTATATAGAACTATATGAACCTATATAACACTAACAAAACTGTATATCACTATATAACACTATATAAAACTATATAAAACTATACAAAACTATATAAAACTAATAAATCTATAAGAAACTATATAGAACCGTATAAAACCATATAATACCATATAAAACTATATAAAACTACATAAAACTATATAAAACTATATAAAACCATATATAACAATATAGAACAATATAAAACTATATAAAACTATGTAGAACAATATAAAACTATATAAATCTATATACAACAATATAAAACTATATAAAACTATATAAAACTATATAATACTATAGAAAACTAAATAAAACTACATAAAACTACATAAAACTATATAAAACTAATAAAACTATATGAAACTATATAGAAATATATAAAACTATATAAAACCATATATAACTATATAGAACAATATAAAACTATATAAAACTATATAAAACTATATAAAAATATATAAAAATATATAATACTATATAAAACTATATAAAACTATATAAAACTATATAAAACAATATAAAACTAATAGAACTATATAAAACTATATAAAAGTATATAAAACTAATAAAACTATATAAAACTATTAGAACTATATGAAACTATATAGAACTATATGAAACTATATAACTCTAATAAAACTGTATATCACTATATAACACTATATAAAACTATATAAAACTATATAAAACTATAAAAAACTATATAAAACTATATAAAACCATATAATACTATATAATACTATATTAAACTATATAAAACTGTACAAAACTATATAAAACTAATAAAACTAATAAAACTAGATAAAACTATATAAAACTATATAAAACTATATAAAACTAATAAAGCTATATGAAACTATATAGAACTATATAAAACCATATATAACTATATAGAACAATATAAAACTATATAAAACTATATAAAACTAATAAATCTATAAGAAACTATATAGAACCGTATAAAACCATATAATACCATATAAAACTATATAAAACTACATAAAACTATATAAAACTATATAAAACCATATATAACTATATAGAACAATATAAAACTATATAAAAATATATAAAACTAATAAAAGTATATGAAACTATATAGAACTATATAAAACTATATAACACCATATAATACTATATAAAACTATATAAAACTATATAAAACTATATAAATCTATATAAAACTATTTAAAACTATATAAAACCATATATAAATATATAGAACAATATAAAACTATATAAAACTATATAAAACTAATAGAACTATATGAAACTATATAGAACTATATAAAACTATATAAAAGTATATAAAACTAATAAAACTATATAAAACTGATAGAACTATATGAAACTATATTACACTTATAAAACTGTATAACACTATATAACACTATATAAGACTACATAAAACTATATAAAACTATAAAAAACTATATAAAACTATATAAAACTATATAAAACTATATAAAACTATATAAAACTATATAAAACTATTTAAAACTATATAAAACTATATAAAACTAATAGAACTATATAAAACTATATGAATCTATACAGAATCATATATACCATATAATACCATATAAACCTATATAAAACTATATAAAACTATATAAATCAATATAATACCATATAAAACTATATAAAACTATATAAAACTATATAAAGCTATATAAAACTATATAGAACTATATAAAACTATATAAAACTATATAATACCATATAAAACTATATAAAACTATATAAAACTATATAAAACTATATAAAACCATATATAACTATATAGAACAATATAAAACTATATAAAACTATATAAAACTATATAAAAATATATAAAACTAATAAAAGTATATGAAACTATATAAAACTATATAAAACCATATATAACTATATAGAACAATATAAAAATATATAAAACTATATAAAACTATATAAAAATATATAAAAATATATAATACTATATAAAGCTATATACAACTATATAGAACTATATAAAACTATATAATACTAATAAAACTGTATAAAACTACATAATACCATATACAACAATATAAAACTATATAAAACTATATAAAACTATATAAAACTATATAAAACTATATAAAACTATATAATACTATATAAAACTAAATAAAACTATATAAAACTATATGAAACTAATAAAACTATATGAAACTATATAGAACTATATAAAAGTATATAAAACGATATATAACTATATAGAACAGTATAAAACTATATAAAACTATATAAAACCATATATAACTATATAGAACAATATAAAACTATATAAAACTATATAAAAATATATAAAAATATATAAAAATATATAATACTATATAAAACTATATAAAACTATATAAAACTATATAAAACTATATAAAACTATATAAAACTAATAGAACTATATGCAACTATATAGAACTATATAAAACTATATAAAAGTATATAAAACTAATAAAACTATATAAAACTATTAGAACTATATGAAACTATATAGAACTATATGAAACTATATAACTCTAATAAAACTGTATATCACTATATAACACTATATAAAACTATATAAAACAATATAAAACTATATAAATCCATATAAAACTATATAAAACTATATAAAACTATATAAAACTGTATAAAACTAATTAAACTATATAAAACTATATAAAACTATATAATACTATAGAAAACTAAATAAAACTACATAAAACTACATAAAACTATATAAAACTAATAAAACTATATGAAACTATATAGAAATATATAAAACTATATAAAACCATATATAACTATATAGAACAATATAAAACTATATAAAACTATATAAAACTATATAAAAATATATAAAAATATATAATACTATATAAAACTATATAAAACTATATAAAACTATATAAAACAATATAAAACTAATAGAACTATATGCAACTATATAGAACTATATAAAACTGTATAAAAGTATATAAAACTAATAAAACTATATAAAACTATTAGAACTATATGAAACTATATAGAACTATATGAAACTATATAACTCTAATAAAACTGTATATCACTATATAACACTATATAAAACTATATAAAACTATATAAAACTATATAAAACTATAAAAAACTATATAAAACTATATAAAACCATATAATACTATATAATACTATATTAAACTATATAAAACTGTACAAAACTATATAAAACTAATAAAACTAGATAAAACTATATAAAACTATATAAAACTAATAAAGCTATATGAAACTATATAGAACTATATAAAACCATATATAACTATATAGAGCAATATAAAACTATATAAAACTATATAAAACTAATAAATCTATAAGAAACTATATAGAACCGTATAAAACCATATAATACCATATAAAACTATATAAAACTACATAAAACTATATAAAACTATATAAAACCATATATAACTATGTAGAACAATATAAAACTATATAAAAATATATAAAACTAATAAAAGTATATGAAACTATATAGAACTATATAAAACTATATAACACCATATAATACTATATAAAACTATATAAAACTATATAAAACTATATAAATCTATATAAAACTATTTAAAACTATATAAAACCATATATAAATATATAGAACAATATAAAACTATATAAAACTATATAAAACTAATAGAACTATATGAAACTATATAGAACTATATAAAACTATATAAAAGTATATAAAACTAATAAAACTATATAAAACTGATAGAACTATATGAAACTATATAGAACTATATGAACCTATATAACACTAACAAAACTGTATATCACTATATAACACTATATAAAACTATATAAAACTATACAAAACTATATAAAACTAATAAATCTATAAGAAACTATATAGAACCGTATAAAACCATATAATACCATATAAAACTATATAAAACTACATAAAACTATATAAAACTATATAAAACCATATATAACAATATAGAACAATATAAAACTATATAAAACTATGTAGAACAATATAAAACTATATAAATCTATATACAACAATATAAAACTATATAAAACTATATAAAACTATATAATACTATAGAAAACTAAATAAAACTACATAAAACTACATAAAACTATATAAAACTAATAAAACTATATGAAACTATATAGAAATATATAAAACTATATAAAACCATATATAACTATATAGAACAATATAAAACTATATAAAACTATATAAAACTATATAAAAATATATAAAAATATATAATACTATATAAAACTATATAAAACTATATAAAACTATATAAAACAATATAAAACTAATAGAACTATATGCAACTATATAGAACTATATAAAACTATATAAAAGTATATAAAACTAATAAAACTATATAAAACTATTAGAACTATATGAAACTATATAGAACTATATGAAACTATATAACTCTAATAAAACTGTATATCACTATATAACACTATATAAAACTATATAAAACTATATAAAACTATAAAAAACTATATAAAACTATATAAAACTATATAAAACTATATAATACTATATAAAACTAAATAAAACTATATAAAACTATATGAAACTAATAAAACTATATGAAACTATATAGAACTATATAAAAGTATATAAAACGATATATAACTATATAGAACAGTATAAAACTATATAAAACTATATAAAACCATATATAACTATATAGAACAATATAAAACTATATAAAACTATATAAAACTATATAAAAATATATAAAAATATATAATACTATATAAAACTATATAAAACTATATAAAACTATATAAAACTATATAAAACTATATAAAACTATATAAAACTATATAAAACTAATAGAACTATATGCAACTATATAGAACTATATAAAACTATATAAAAGTATATAAAACTAATAAAACTATATAAAACTATTAGAACTATATGAAACTATATAGAACTATATGAAACTATATAACTCTAATAAAACTGTATATCACTATATAACACTATATAAAACTATATAAAACAATATAAAACTATATAAATCCATATAAAACTATATAAAACTATATAAAACTATATAAAACTATATAAAACTGTATAAAACTAATTAAACTATATAAAACTATATAAAACTATATAATACTATAGAAAACTAAATAAAACTACATAAAACTACATAAAACTATATAAAACTAATAAAACTATATGAAACTATATAGAAATATATAAAACTATATAAAACCATATATAACTATATAGAACAATATAAAACTATATAAAACTATATAAAACTATATAAAAATATATAAAAATATATAATACTATATAAAACTATATAAAACTATATAAAACTATATAAAACAATATAAAACTAATAGAACTATATGCAACTATATAGAACTATATAAAACTGTATAAAAGTATATAAAACTATATAAAACTAATAAAACTAGATAAAACTATATAAAACTATATAAAACTAATAAAGCTATATGAAACTATATAGAACTATATAAAACCATATATAACTATATAGAACAATATAAAACTATATAAAACTATATAAAACTAATAAATCTATAAGAAACTATATAGAACCGTATAAAACCATATAATACCATATAAAACTATATAAAACTACATAAAACTATATAAAACTATATAAAACCATATATAACTATATAGAACAATATAAAACTATATAAAAATATATAAAACTAATAAAAGTATATGAAACTATATAGAACTATATAAAACTATATAACACCATATAATACTATATAAAACTATATAAAACTATATAAAACTATATAAATCTATATAAAACTATTTAAAACTATATAAAACCATATATAAATATATAGAACAATATAAAACTATATAAAACTATATAAAACTAATAGAACTATATGAAACTATATAGAACTATATAAAACTATATAAAAGTATATAAAACTAATAAAACTATATAAAACTGATAGAACTATATGAAACTATATAGAACTATATGAACCTATATAACACTAACAAAACTGTATATCACTATATAACACTATATAAAACTATATAAAACTATACAAAACTATATAAAACTAATAAATCTATAAGAAACTATATAGAACCGTATAAAACCATATAATACCATATAAAACTATATAAAACTACATAAAACTATATAAAACTATATAAAACCATATATAACAATATAGAACAATATAAAACTATATAAAACTATGTAGAACAATATAAAACTATATAAATCTATATACAACAATATAAAACTATATAAAACTATATAAAACTATATAATACTATAGAAAACTAAATAAAACTACATAAAACTACATAAAACTATATAAAACTAATAAAACTATATGAAACTATATAGAAATATATAAAACTATATAAAACCATATATAACTATATAGAACAATATAAAACTATATAAAACTATATAAAACTATATAAAAATATATAAAAATATATAATACTATATAAAACTATATAAAACTATATAAAACTATATAAAACAATATAAAACTAATAGAACTATATAAAACTATATAAAAGTATATAAAACTAATAAAACTATATAAAACTATTAGAACTATATGAAACTATATAGAACTATATGAAACTATATAACTCTAATAAAACTGTATATCACTATATAACACTATATAAAACTATATAAAACTATATAAAACTATAAAAAACTATATAAAACTATATAAAACCATATAATACTATATAATACTATATTAAACTATATAAAACTGTACAAAACTATATAAAACTAATAAAACTAATAAAACTAGATAAAACTATATAAAACTATATAAAACTATATAAAACTAATAAAGCTATATGAAACTATATAGAACTATATAAAACCATATATAACTATATAGAACAATATAAAACTATATAAAACTATATAAAACTAATAAATCTATAAGAAACTATATAGAACCGTATAAAACCATATAATACCATATAAAACTATATAAAACTACATAAAACTATATAAAACTATATAAAACCATATATAACTATATAGAACAATATAAAACTATATAAAAATATATAAAACTAATAAAAGTATATGAAACTATATAGAACTATATAAAACTATATAACACCATATAATACTATATAAAACTATATAAAACTATATAAAACTATATAAATCTATATAAAACTATTTAAAACTATATAAAACCATATATAAATATATAGAACAATATAAAACTATATAAAACTATATAAAACTAATAGAACTATATGAAACTATATAGGACTATATAAAACTATATAAAAGTATATAAAACTAATAAAACTATATAAAACTGATAGAACTATATGAAACTATATTACACTTATAAAACTGTATAACACTATATAACACTATATAAGACTACATAAAACTATATAAAACTATAAAAAACTATATAAAACTATATAAAACTATATAAAACTATATAAAACTATATAAAACTATATAAAACTATTTAAAACTATATAAAACTATATAAAACTAATAGAACTATATAAAACTATATGAATCTATACAGAATCATATATACCATATAATACCATATAAACCTATATAAAACTATATAAAACTATATAAATCAATATAATACCATATAAAACTATATAAAACTATATAAAACTATATAAAGCTATATAAAACTATATAGAACTATATAAAACTATATAAAACTATATAATACCATATAAAACTATATAAAACTATATAAAACTATATAAAACTATATAAAACCATATATAACTATATAGAACAATATAAAACTATATAAAACTATATAAAACTATATAAAAATATATAAAACTAATAAAAGTATATGAAACTATATAAAACTATATAAAACCATATATAACTATATAGAACAATATAAAAATATATAAAACTATATAAAACTATATAAAAATATATAAAAATATATAATACTATATAAAGCTATATACAACTATATAGAACTATATAAAACTATATAATACTAATAAAACTGTATAAAACTACATAATACCATATACAACAATATAAAACTATATAAAACTATATAAAACTATATAAAACTATATAAAACTATATAAAACTATATAATACTATATAAAACTAAATAAAACTATATAAAACTATATGAAACTAATAAAACTATATGAAACTATATAGAACTATATAAAAGTATATAAAACGATATATAACTATATAGAACAGTATAAAACTATATAAAACTATATAAAACCATATATAACTATATAGAACAATATAAAACTATATAAAACTATATAAAAATATATAAAAATATATAAAAATATATAATACTATATAAAACTATATAAAACTAGATAAAACTATATAAAACTATATAAAACTAATAAAGCTATATGAAACTATATAGAACTATATAAAACCATATATAACTATATAGAACAATATAAAACTATATAAAACTATATAAAACTAATAAATCTATAAGAAACTATATAGAACCGTATAAAACCATATAATACCATATAAAACTATATAAAACTACATAAAACTATATAAAACTATATAAAACCATATATAACTATATAGAACAATATAAAACTATATAAAAATATATAAAACTAATAAAAGTATATGAAACTATATAGAACTATATAAAACTATATAACACCATATAATACTATATAAAACTATATAAAACTATATAAAACTATATAAATCTATATAAAACTATTTAAAACTATATAAAACCATATATAAATATATAGAACAATATAAAACTATATAAAACTATATAAAACTAATAGAACTATATGAAACTATATAGAACTATATAAAACTATATAAAAGTATATAAAACTAATAAAACTATATAAAACTGATAGAACTATATGAAACTATATTACACTTATAAAACTGTATAACACTATATAACACTATATAAGACTACATAAAACTATATAAAACTATAAAAAACTATATAAAACTATATAAAACTATATAAAACTATATAAAACTATATAAAACTATATAAAACTATTTAAAACTATATAAAACTATATAAAACTAATAGAACTATATAAAACTATATGAATCTATACAGAATCATATATACCATATAATACCATATAAACCTATATAAAACTATATAAAACTATATAAATCAATATAATACCATATAAAACTATATAAAACTATATAAAACTATATAAAGCTATATAAAACTATATAGAACTATATAAAACTATATAAAACTATATAATACCATATAAAACTATATAAAACTATATAAAACTATATAAAACTATATAAAACCATATATAACTATATAGAACAATATAAAACTATATAAAACTATATAAAACTATATAAAAATATATAAAACTAATAAAAGTATATGAAACTATATAAAACTATATAAAACCATATATAACTATATAGAACAATATAAAAATATATAAAACTATATAAAACTATATAAAAATATATAAAAATATATAATACTATATAAAGCTATATACAACTATATAGAACTATATAAAACTATATAATACTAATAAAACTGTATAAAACTACATAATACCATATACAACAATATAAAACTATATAAAACTATATAAAACTATATAAAACTATATAAAACTATATAAAACTATATAATACTATATAAAACTAAATAAAACTATATAAAACTATATGAAACTAATAAAACTATATGAAACTATATAGAACTATATAAAAGTATATAAAACGATATATAACTATATACAACAGTATAAAACTATATAAAACTATATAAAACCATATATAACTATATAGAACAATATAAAACTATATAAAACTATATAAAACTATATAAAAATATATAAAAATATATAATACTATATAAAACTATATAAAACTATATAAAACTATATAAAACTATATAAAACTATATAAAACTAATAGAACTATATGCAACTATATAGAACTATATAAAACTATATAAAAGTATATAAAACTAATAAAACTATATAAAACTATTAGAACTATATGAAACTATATAGAACTATATGAAACTATATAACTCTAATAAAACTGTATATCACTATATAACACTATATAAAACTATATAAAACAATATAAAACTATATAAATCCATATAAAACTATATAAAACTATATAAAACTATATAAAACTGTATAAAACTAATTAAACTATATAAAACTATATAAAACTATATAAATCTGTATAAAACTATATAAAACTATATAAAACTATATAAAACTGTATAAAACTTATAAAACTATATGAAACTATATAAAAATATATAACACTAATAGAACTATATAAAACTGTATGAAACTACACAAAACTATATAAAACTAATAAAACTATTTGAAACTATATAGAACTGTATAAAACCATATAATACCATATAAAACTATATCAAACTACATAAAACTATATAAAACTATATAAAACCATATATAACTATATAGAACAATATAAAACTATATAAAACTATATAGAACAGTATAAAACTATATAAAACTATATAGAACTATATAAAACTATATAAAACTGTATAAAACTATGTACGACTATATTAAACTATATGAAACTATATAAAACTATATAAACCTGCATAAAACTATACAAAACTATATAAAACTATATAAAACTATATAAAACTATATAAAACTATATAAAACTATATAAAACTGTATAAAACCATATATAACTATATAGAACAATATAAAACTATATAAAACTATGTAGAACAATATAAAACTATATAAATCTATATAGAACAATATAAAACTATATAAAACTATATAAAACTATATAAAACTATATAAAACTATATAAATCCATATAATACCATCTAAAACTATGTAAAACTATATAAAACTATATAAAACTATATAAAGCTAATAGAACTATATAAAACAATATAACACCTTATAAAACTATATAAAACTATATTAAACTATATAAAACAATACAAAACTATATAAAACTATATGAAACTATATAAAACTAATAGAACTATATAAAACTTTATAATACCATATAAAACTATATAAAACTATATTAAACTATATAAAACTATACAAATCTGTATAAAACTAATAAAACTATATGAAACTATATGGATCTTTATAAAACCGTATAATACCATATAAAACAATATAAAACTACATAAAACTATATAAAATTGTATAAAACCATATAAAACCATATAAAACTAATAAAACTACAAGAAACTATATAGAACTATATAAAACTACATAATACCATATAAGACTATAGAAAAACATATTAAAATATATAAAACTATATAACAGTATATAAAACTAATAAAACTATATAAGACTATATAAAACCATATAATAGTATATAAAACTATATGGAACTAAACAAAATTATATAAACCTGCATAAAGCTATATAAAACTATATGAAACTATATAGAACTGTATAAAACCATATAATACCATATAAAACTATATAAAACTACATAAAACTACATAAAACTATATAAAACTATATAAAACCATATATAACTATATAGAGCAATATAAAACTTTATAAAACTATATAAAACTATATAAAAATATATAAAACTAATAAAAGTATATGAAACTATATAGAACTATATAAAACTATATAAAACAATATAAAACTATATAAAACTATATAAAACTGTATAAAGGTAATAGAACTATATAAAACAATATCATACCGTATAAAACTATATAAAACTATATAAAACCATATAAAACTATATAAAACTAATAGAACTATGTAAAACTATATAATATCATATATAACTATATAAAACTACATAAAACTATATAAAACTAATAGAACTATATGAAACTATATAGAACTATATGAAACTATATTAAACTATATAAAACCAATAAAACAATGTAAAAATATATAAAACTATATAAAACTATATAAAACTATATAAAACTATATAAAACTATTTAAAACTATATAAAACTATATATAAATAATAAAACTATATAAAACTATATTAAACTATATAAAACTGTATAAAACAATATCAATCTATGGCTAAGATCAAAGTGAACTCTCATGACACACATCCACATTGCTTATCGCCCTTATGTCTAAGATCAAAGTGGACTCGCATAACACACGTGTAGATCGCTTCTCGGCCTTTATGCGAAGACCAAAGTGTACTCGAATAACCCGAATACAGATCGCTTCTCGGCCTTGTGGCTAAGATCAAAGTGTACCCGAATAACCCAAATCCAGATCGCTTCTCGACCGTATGGCTAAGATCAAAGTGTACCCGAATAACCCAAATCCAGATCGCTTCCCGGCCTTATGGCTAAGATCAGAGTGTTCTCGCATAAGGCACAACCAGATCACTTCCCTGCCTTATCGCTATGATCAAAGTGTACTCGAATAATCCAAATCCAGATCGCTTCTCGGAATTATGGCTACGATCAAAGTGTACTCGCATAACGCACATCCAGCTGGCTTTTCTGCCATATGGCTAGGATCAAAGTGTACTCGCGTAACACACATACAGGTCGCTTATCAGCCTTATGGCTTTGATCAAACTGTACTCGAATAATAAAAATCCAGATAGCTTTTAGGCCTTATGGATAAGATTAAATTGTACTCGCATAACACACATCCAGGTCGCTCCTCGGCATTATGGCTATGACCAAAGTGAACTCGCCTAACACACATCCAGATCAATTCTCGCCCGTATGGCTAAGATCAAGGTGTACTCGCAATACACACATTCAGATCACTTCTCGCCCATATGGCTAAGATCAAAGTGTACTCGAATAACACACATCCAGATCGCTTCTCCGCATTATGGCTAAGATCAATGTGTACTCGCATAACACACATAGAGATCGCTTATCGACCTTATGCCTAAGATAAAAGTGTACTCGCATAACACACATACAAATCGTTCCTCGTCTTTATGGCTAGGTTGAAAGTGTACTTTCATAACACAAATCCAGCCCGCTTCTCGCCCTTATGTGTAAGGTCAAACTGCACACGCATAACACACATCCAGAACTCTTCTCGGCCGTATGGCAACGATCAAGGTGTACTCGCGTAACAAACATCCAGATCGATTCTCGGCTCTGTGGATAAGATCAAAGTGCACGCGCATAATACACATCCAGATCTCTGCTCGGCCTTATGGCTTAGATCAGAGTGTACTCGCGTAACCAAAATCCAGATCGCTTCTCGGCCTTATGGCTAAGATCATAGTGTACTCGCATAACACACATCCATATAGCTTATCGGCCTTATGGATAAGATCAAAGTGCACTCGCATAACACCCATCCAGATCGCTTCCCGGCCTTACGGCTAAGATAAAAGTGGACTCGAATAACACAAAACCAGATCGCTCCTCGGATTTATGGCTAAGATCAACGTGTACCCGAATAACCTAAATCGAAATCGCTTCACGGCCTTATGACTAAGATCAAAGTGTACTTGAATAACCAAAATCTAGGTCGCTTCTCGGCCTTATGGATAAGATAAAAGTGTATTCGCATAATCCACATCCACATCGCTTATCGCCCTTATGAATAAGATCAGAGTGTACTCGAATAACCCACATCCAGATCACTGCTCTGCCTTGCGGCTAAGATCAAGGTGTACACGCATAACACACATTCAGATCGCTTTTCCCCCTTATGGCTAAGGTCAAAGTTTACCCGCATAACGCACATCCAAACCGCTCCTCGGCCTTATGGCTAAGATCAAAGTGTACTCGCATGACACACATCCAGATCGCTTCTCGGCCTTGTGGCAAAGATCAAAGTGTACCAGCATAACACACATACAGAACGCTTCTCGTCCATATGGCTAAGATCAAAGTGTACTCGCGTAACCCAAATTCAGGACGCTTCGCGGCCTTATGGCTAAGATCTCAGTGTACTCGCATAAGACACATCCAGATCGCTTTTCGGCCTTACGGCTAAGATCAAAGTGTACACAATATAACACTCCCAGATCTCTTCTCGGCCTACCGCATATGATCAAAGTGTACCCGCATAACACACATCCAGATCACTTCACGGCCTTATAGCTCAGATCATAGTGTACTCGAATAACCCAAATCCATATCGCTTCCCGGCCTTATGGCTAAGATCAAAGTGCAATCGAATAACCAAAATCCAGGTCGCTACTCGGCCATATGGCCAAGAGCAAAGTGTACTGAAATAACCCAAATCCATATCGCTTCCCGGCCTTATGGCTAAGATCAGATTGTACTCGAATAACCCAAATCCACATCTCTTCTCGGACTTATCGGTAAGACCAAGGTCTACTCGCATAACCCAAATCCAGATCGATTCTCGGCCTTACGCCTAAGACCAAAGTCTACTCGCATAACACATCCATTTCGCCTCTCGGCAGTATGGCTAAGATCAAAGTGTACTCGCATAACACACATCCAGATCGCCTCTCGGCCTTACGGCTAAGATCAATGTGTACTCGCATATCACACATCCAGAACGCTTCTCGGCCTTATGGCTATGATCAATGTGTACTCGAATAACCCATATCCAGATTTTATATAGTTTTATATAGTTTTATAGAGTAATATACTGTTCTATATAGTTTTACATAGTTTTACATAGCTTTATATAGTTTTATATATTTTTATATAGTTTTACAAAGTTTTATATAGTTTTATATAGTTTTATGCAGTTTTATATAGTTTTATAGAGTTTTATATACTTTTATATAGCTTAATTTGTTTTGTATAGTTTTATATAGTTTTATTAGTTTGATATAGCCTTATACAGTTTTATATAGTTTTATATAGATTCATATAGTATTATTAGTTTTATATAGTTTTATATAGTTCTATATAGTTTTATATGGTTTTATACAGTTTTATTAGTTTTATACAGTTTTATATATTTTATATAGTTTCATTAGTTTGATATAGTTTTATATTGTCTTATATAGTTTTATACAGTTTTACACAGTTTTATATAGTTTTATATAGTTTTATATAGTTTTATATAGTTTTACATAGTTTTATATAGTTTTATATAGTTCTATATAGTTTTGTATGGTTTTATATAGTTCTATGTAGTTTTATATAGTTTTATACAGTTTTATTAGTTTTATACAGTTTTATATAGTTTTTATATAGTTTTATTAGTTTTATATTGTTTGATATAGTTTTATACAGTTTTATATAGTCTTATACAGTTTTATATACTTTTATATAGTTTTATTTGTTTTATATAGTTTTATATAGTTTTATGTAGCTTCATATAGTTTTATATAGTTTTACATAAGTTTATACAGTTTTATATAGTTTTATATAGTTTTATATTGTTCTATATAGTTTTATATAGTTTTATATAGTTTTATATAGTTTTATATAGTATTATATAGTTTTATATAGTTTACTATTGTTTTATTAGTTTTATATAGTTTTAAATAGTTTTACATAGTTTTATTAGTTTTATATAGTTTTATACAATTTTATACGGTTTTATATAGTTTTATATGGTTTTACATTGTTCTATATAATTTTATACAGTTTTATATAGTTTTATATAGTTTTACATGGTTTCATATAGTTATATATAGTATTATATGGTTTCATACAGTTTTATTAGTTTTATATAGTTTTATATAGTTTTATATAGTTTTATATAGTTTTATATAGTTTTATGTAGCTTCATATAGTTATATATAGTTCTACATAATTTTATACAGTTTTATATAATTTTATACAGTTTTATATAGTTTTATAGAGTTTCATATAGTTCTGTATAGTTTTAAATAGCTTTATTGGTTGTATATATTTTTATACAATCCTATTGTTTTATATAGTTTTACATAGTTTTATATAGTTTTATATAGTTCTGTATAGTTTCATATAGTTTTATATAGTTTTATATAGTTTTATATAGTTTTATATAGTTTTATATAGTTTTATATAGTTTTATATAGTTTTACACAGTTTTACACAGTTTTATACAGTTTTATTAGTTTTATATAGTTTTATATTGTTCTAAATAGTTTTATTAGTTTTATATAGTTCTATGTAGATTTTATACAGTTTTATTACTTTTATATAGTTTTACACAGTTTTATATAGTTTTATATAGTTTTATATAGTTTTATACAGTTTTATATAGTGTTATACAGTTTTATATAGTTTTATATAGTTTCATATTGTTCTATATAGTTTTATATAGATTTATATAGATTCATATAGTTTTATTAGTTTTATATAGTTTTATATAGTTTTATATAGTTCTATATAGTTATATATATTTTTATATAGTATTATATGGTTTTATATAGTTTCATTAGTTTCCTTAGTTTTATATAGCTTTATATGGTTTTATACAGTTTTACATGGTTCCATATAGTTATATATAGTATAATATAGCTTTATATAGTTTTATATAGTTTTATATAGTATTATATATTTTTATATATTTTTATTTGTTTTGTATGGTTTTATATAGTTTTATTATTTTGATATAGCCTTATACAGTTTTATATAGTTTTACATAGTTTTATATAGTTTGATATAGTTTTATACAGTTTTATATAGTCTGATACAGTTTTATATACTTTTATATAGTTTTATTTGTTTTCTATAGTTTTATATAGTTTTATTAGTTTGATATAGCCTTTTACAGTTTTATATAGATTTATATAGATTCATATAGTTTTATTAGTTTTATTAGCTTTATATACTTGTATGTAGTTTTTATACAGTTTTATTTCTTTTATATAGTTTTACATAGTTTTATATAGTTTTATATAGTTTTATATAGTTTTATATAGTTTTATATAGTTTTATATAGTTTTACACAGTTTTATATACTTTTATATAGTTTTATTTGTTTTGTATAGTTTTATATAGTTTTATTAGTTTTATATAGTTTCTATATAGTTTTATTAGTTTTATATAGTTTTATATAGTTTTATATAGTTTTATGTAGTTTTACACAGTTTTATATAGTTTTATTAGTTTTATATAGTTTTATACAGTTTTATGTAGTTTTATATAGTTTTATATAGTTTTATATAGTTTTATATAGTTTTATATAGTATTATATAGTTTTATATAGTTTACTATAGTTTTATTAGTTTTATATAGTTTTATATAGTTTTATATAGTTTTATGTAGTTTTACACAGTTTTATATAGTTTTATTAGTTTTATATAGTTTTATATAGTTTTATATAGTTTTATATAGTTTTACACAGTTTTATATACTTTTATATAGTTTTATTTGTTTTGTATAGTTTTATATAGTTTTATTAGTTTTATATAGTTTCTATATAGTTTTATTAGTTTTATATAGTTTTATATAGTTTTATATAGTTTTATGTAGTTTTACACAGTTTTATATAGTTTTATTAGTTTTCTATAGTTTTATACAGTTTTATGTAGTTTTATATAGTTTTATATAGTTTTATATAGTTTTATATAGTTTTATATAGTATTATATAGTTTTATATAGTTTACTATAGTTTTATTAGTTCTATATAGTTTTATATAGATTTATAAATTTTTATTAGTTTTATATAGTTTTATACAGTTTTATGCAGTTTTATATAGTTTTATATAGTTTTATATAGTTTTATATAGTATTATATAGTTTTGTATAGTTTACTATAGTTTTATTAGTTCTATATAGTTTTATATAGTTTTATAAATTTTTATTAGTTTTATATAGTTTTATACAGTTTTATGCAGTTTTATATAGTTTTATATAGTTTTATATTGTTCTATATAGTTTTATATAGTTTTATATAGTTTTATATAGTTTTATATAGCTTTATATAATTTTATATAGTTTTATATAACTTTATACAGTTTTATATAGTTTTATATAGTTTTATATAGTTTTATATAGTTTTATATAGTTTTATATAGTATTATATAGTTTTATATAGTTTACTATAGTTTTATTAGTTCTATATAGTTTTATATAGATTTATAAATTTTTATTAGTTTTATATAGTTTTATACAGTTTTATGCAGTTTTATATAGTTTTATATAGTTTTATATAGTTTTATATAGTATTATATAGTTTTGTATAGTTTACTATAGTTTTATTAGTTCTATATAGTTTTATATAGTTTTATAAATTTTTATTAGTTTTATATAGTTTTATACAGTTTTATGCAGTTTTATATAGTTTTATATAGTTTTATATTGTTCTATATAGTTTTATATAGTTTTATATAGTTTTATATAGTTTTATATAGCTTTATATAATTTTATATAGTTTTATATAACTTTATACAGTTTTATATAGTTTTATATAGTTTTATATTCTTCTATATAGTTTTATATAGTTTTAAATAGTTTTATACAGTTTTATATAGTTTTATACAGTTTTATACAGTTTTATACAGTTTAATATAGTTTCACATAGTTTTATTAAGTTTTATATAGTTTTATATAGTTTTATATAGTTTTATATAGTTTTATATAGTTTTATGTAGTTTTATACAGCTTTATATAGTTTTATATAGTTTTATATAGTTTTATACAGTTTTATGTAGTTTTATACAGCTTTATATAGTTTTATATAGTTTTATACAGTTTTATATAGTTTTATATAGTTTTATATAGTTTTATATAGTTTTATATAGTTTTATATAGTTTTATACAGTTTTATATACTTTTATATAGTTTTATTTGTTTTATATAGTTTTATATAGTTTTATGTAGCTTCATATAGTTTTATATAGTTTTACATAAGTTTATACAGTTTTATATAGTTTTATATAGTTTTATATAGTTTTATATAGTTTTACATAGTATTATATAGTTTTATATAGTTTACTATAGTTTTATTAGTTTTATATAGTTTTAAATAGTTTTACATAGTTTTATTAGTTTTATATAGTTTTATACAATTTTATACGGTTTTATATAGTTTTATATGGTTTTACATTGTTCTATATAATTTTATACAGTTTTATATAGTTTTATATAGTTTTACATGGTTTCATATAGTTATATATAGTATTATATAGTTTCATACAGTTTTATTAGTTTTATATAGTTTTATATAGTTTTATATAGTTTTATATAGTTTTATATAGTTTTATGTAGCTTCATATAGTTATATATAGTTCTACATAATTTTATACAGTTTTATATAATTTTATACAGTTTTATATAGTTTTATAGAGTTTCATATAGTTCTGTATAGTTTTAAATAGCTTTATTGGTTGTATATATTTTTATACAATCCTATTATTTTATATAGTTTTACATAGTTTTATATAGTTTTATATAGTTCTGTATAGTTTCATATAGTTTTATATAGTTTTATATAGTTTTATATAGTTTTATATAGTTTTATATAGTTTTATATAGTTTTATATAGTTTTACACAGTTTTACACAGTTTTATACAGTTTTATTAGTTTTATATAGTTTTATATTGTTCTAAATAGTTTTATTAGTTTTATATAGTTCTATGTAGATTTTATACAGTTTTATTACTTTTATATAGTTTTACACAGTTTTATATAGTTTTATATAGTTTTATATAGTTTTATACAGTTTTATATAGTGTTATACAGTTTTATATAGTTTTATATAGTTTCATATTGTTCTATATAGTTTTATATAGATTTATATACATTCATATAGTTTTATTAGTTTTATATAGTTTTATATAGTTTTATATAGTTTTACACAGTTTTATATAGTTTTATATAGTTTTATATGGTTTTATATAGTTTTATATAGTTTTATATAGTTTTATATAGTTTTATATAGTTTTATGTAGTTTTACACAGTTTTATATAGTTTTATTAGTTTTATATAGTTTTATACAGTTTTATGTAGTTTTATATAGTTTTATATAGTTTTATATAGTTTTATATAGTTTTATATAGTATTATATAGTTTTATATAGTTTACTATAGTTTTATTAGTTTTATATAGTTTTATATAGTTTTATATAGTTTTATGTAGTTTTACACAGTTTTATATAGTTTTATTAGTTTTATATAGTTTTATATAGTTTTATATAGTTTTATATAGTTTTACACAGTTTTATATACTTTTATATAGTTTTATTTGTTTTGTATAGTTTTATATAGTTTTATTAGTTTTATATAGTTTCTATATAGTTTTATTAGTTTTATATAGTTTTATATAGTTTTATATAGTTTTATGTAGTTTTACACAGTTTTATATAGTTTTATTAGTTTTCTATAGTTTTATACAGTTTTATGTAGTTTTATATACTTTTATATAGTTTTATATAGTTTTATATAGTTTTACATAGTTTTATATAGTTTTATATAGTTTTATATAGTTTTATATAGTTTTATATAGTTTTATATAGTTTTATATAGTATTATATAGTTTTATATAGTTTACTATAGTTTTATTAGTTCTATATAGTTTTATATAGATTTATAAATTTTTATTAGTTTTATATAGTTTTATACAGTTTTATGCAGTTTTATATAGTTTTATATAGTTTTATATAGTTTTATATAGTATTATATAGTTTTGTATAGTTTACTATAGTTTTATTAGTTCTATATAGTTTTATATAGTTTTATAAATTTTTATTAGTTTTATATAGTTTTATACAGTTTTATGCAGTTTTATATAGTTTTATATAGTTTTATATTGTTCTATATAGTTTTATATAGTTTTATATAGTTTTATATTGTTCTATATAGTTTTATATAGTTTTATATAGTTTTATATAGTTTTATATAGTTTTATATAGCTTTATATAATTTTATATAGTGTTATATAATTTTATACAGTTTTATATAGTTTTATATAGTTTTATATTCTTCTATATAGTTTTATATAGTTTTATATAGTTTTATACAGTTTTATATAGTTTTATACAGTTTTATACAGTTTTATACAGTTTAATATAGTTTCACATAGTTTTATTAAGTTTTATATAGTTTTATATAGTTTTATATAGTTTTATATAGTTTTATATAGTTTTATATAGTTTTATGTAGTTTTATACAGCTTTATATAGTTTTATATAGTTTTATATAGTTTTATACAGTTTTATGTAGTTTTATACAGCTTTATATAGTTTTATATAGTTTTATATAGTTTTATATAGTTTAATATAGTTTTTATAGTTTTACACAGTTTTATACAGTTTTATTAGTTTTATATATTTTTATACAGTTTTATATAGTTTTATATAGTTTTACATGTTTTCATATAGTTATATATAGTATTATATAGTGTCATACAGTTTTATTAGTTTTATATAGTTTTATATAGTTTTATATAGTTTTAAATAGTTTTATGTAGCTTCATATAGTTATATATAGTTTCACATAATTTTATACAGTGTTATATAGTTTTATATAGTTTTATATTTTTCTATATAGTTTTATATAGTTTTATATAGTTTTATATAGTTTTATATAGTATTATATAGTTTTACATAGTTTACTATACTTTTATTAGTTTTATATAGTTTTAAATAGTTTTATATAGTTTTATTAGTTTTATATTTTTATATAGTTTTATATAGTTTAATATAGTTTCACATAGTTTTATTAAGTTTTATATAGTTTTATATAGTTTTATATAGTTTTATATAGTTTTATATAGTTTTATATAGTTTTATGTAGTTTTATACAGCTTTATATAGTTTTATATAGTTTTATATAGTTTTATACAGTTTTATGTAGTTTTATACAGCTTTATATAGTTTTATATAGTTTTATACAGTTTTATATAGTTTTATATAGTTTTATATAGTTTTATATAGTTTTATATAGTTTTATATAGTTTTATACAGTTTTATATACTTTTATATAGTTTTATTTGTTTTGTATAGTTTTATATAGTTTTATTAGTTTGATATATCCTTATACATTTTTATATAGTTTCATATAGATTCATATAGTTTTATTAGCTTTATATAGTTTGATATAGTTTTATATAATTTGATATTGTTTTAATAGAATTTTAGACGTTTATATAGTTTTATACAGTTTCATATAGTTTTACTAGTTTTATATAGTTCTATGTAGTTTTTATACAGATTTATTACTTTTATATAGTTTTACATAGTTTTATATAGTTTTATATAGGTTTATATAGTTTTATATTGTTTTATATAGTTTTATATAGTTTTATATAGTTTAATATAGTTTTTATAGTTCTACACAGTTTTATACAGTTTTATTAGTTTTATATATTTTTATACAGTTTTATATAGTTTTATATAGTTTTACATGTTTTCATATAGTTATATATAGTATTATATAGTGTCATACAGTTTTATTAGTTTTATATAGTTTTATATAGTTTTATATAGTTTTAAATAGTTTTATGTAGCTTCATATAGTTATATATAGTTTCACATAATTTTATACAGTGTTATATAGTTTTATATAGTTTTATATTTTTCTATATAGTTTTATATAGTTTTATATAGTTTTATATAGTTTTATATAGTTTTATATAGTATTATATAGTTTTACATAGTTTACTATACTTTTATTAGTTTTATATAGTTTTAAATAGTTTTATATAGTTTTATTAGTTTTATATTTTTATATAGTTTTATATAGTTTAATATAGTTTTATATAGTTTTACACAGTTTTATACAGTTTTATTAGTTTTATACAGTTTTATACAGTTTTATATAGTTTTATATACTTTTATATAGTTTTATATAGTTTCATATAGTTTGATATAGTTTTATATAGTTTTATATAATTTTATATAGTTTTATATAATTTTATACAGTTTTATATAGTTTTATATAGTTTTATATTGTTCTATATAGTTTTATATAGTTTTATACAGTTTTATATAGTTTTATACAGTTTTATACAGTTTAATATAGTTTTATATAGTTTTATAAAGTTTTATATAGTTTTATATAGTTTTATATAGTTTAATATAGTTATTATAGTATTACACAGTTTTATACAGTTTTATTAGTTTTATATATTTTTATACAGTTTTATATAGTTTTATATAGTTTTATATTGTTCTATATATTTTTATATAGTTTTATATAGTTTAATATAGTTTTATATAGTTTTACACAGTTTTATACAGTTTTATTAGTTTTATACAGTTTTATACAGTTTTATATAGTTTTATATACTTTTATATAGTTTTATGTAGCTTCATATAGTTATATATAGTTTTACATAATTTTATACAGTGTTATATAGTTTTATATAGTTTTATATTTTTCTATAAAGTTTTATGTAGCTTCATATAGTTATATATAGTTTTACATAATTTTATACAGTGTTATATAGTTTTATATAGGTTTATGTTTTTCTATATAGTTTTATATAGTTTTATATAGTTTTATATAGTTTTATATAGTATTATATAGTTTTACATAGTTGACTATACTTTTATTAGTTTTATATAGTTTTAAATAGTTTTATATAGTTTTATATAGTTTTATATAGTTTTATATAGTTTAATATAGTTTTATATAGTTTTACACAGTTTTATACAGTTTTATTAGTTTTATACAGTTTTATACAGTTTTATATGGTTTTATATACTTTTATATAGTTTTATATAGTTTTACATAGTTTTATATAGCTTTATATGGTTTTATACAGTTTTACACGGTTTCATATAGTTATATATAGTATTATATAGTTTCATACAGTTTTATTAGTTTTATATGGTTTTATATAGTTTGATATAGTTTTATGTACCTTCATATAGTTATATATAGTTTTACATAATTTTATACAGTGTTATATAGTTTTATACAGTCTTATATTGTTCTATATAGTTTTATATAGTTTTATATAGTTTTATATAGTTTTATATAGTATTATATAGTTTTATGTAGTTTTATATAGTTTTATACAATTTTATTAGTTTTATACGGTTTTATATAGTTCTGTATAGTTTTATGTAGTTTTATTAGTTTTATATAGTTTTATATAGTTTTATATAGTTTTATATAGTTTTTATATAGTTTTATATAGTTTTATATAGTTTTATATAGTTTTATGAGTTTTATATAGTTTTATATAGTGTTATATAGTTTTATATATTTTTATATATTTTTATTTGTTTTGTATGGTTTTATATAGTTTTATTAGTTTGATATAGCCTTATACAGTTTTATATAGTTTTATATAGATTCATATAGTTTTATACAGTTTTGTATAGTTTTATATAGTTTTATATAGTTTTATACAGTTTTATATAGTGTTATACAGTTTTATATAGTTTTATATAGTTTCATATTGTTCTATATAGTTTTATATAGATTTATATAGTATTATATATTTTTATATATTTTTATTTGTTTTGTATGGTTTTATATAGTTTTATTATTTTGATATAGCCATATACAGTTTTATATAGTTTTACATAGTTTTATATAGTTTGATATAGTTTTATACAGTTTTATATAGTCTGATACAGTTTTATATACTTTTATATAGTTTTATTTGTTTTCTATAGTTTTATATAGTTTTATTAGTTTGATATAGCCTTTTACAGTTTTATATAGATTTATATAGATTCATATAGTTTTATTAGTTTTATTAGCTTTATATACTTGTATGTAGTTTTTATACAGTTTTATTTCTTTTATATAGTTTTACATAGTTTTATTTAGTTTTATATAGTTTTATATAGCTTTATATAGTTTTATATAGTTTTATATAGTTTTATATAGTTTTATATAGTTTAATATAGTTATGTATAGTTTTACATAGTTTTATATAGTTTTATATAGTTTTATATACTTTTATACAGTTTTATATAGTTTTACACAGTCTTATATAGTTTTACACAGTTTTATATACTTTTATATAGTTTTATTTGTTTTGTATAGTTTTATATAGTTTTATTAGTTTTATATAGTTTTATATAGTTTTATATAGTTTTATATAGTTTTACACAGTTTTATATAGTTTTATTAGTTTTATATAGTTTTATATAGTTTTATATAGTTTTATATAGCTTTATATAGTTTTATATAGTTTTATATAGTTTTATATAGTTTTATATAGTTTTATATAGTTTTATATAGTTTTATATAGTTTTATATAGTTTTATATAGTTTTATATAGTTTTATATAATTTTATATAGTTTTGTATAGTTTCATATAGTTTTATATAGTTTTATTAGTTTGATATAGCCTTATACAGTTTTATATACTTTTATATAGATTCATATAGTTTTATTAGTTTTATATAGTTTGATATAGTTTTATATAATTTGATATTGTTTTAATAGAATTTTATACGTTTATATAGTTTTATACAATTCCATATAGTTTTATTAGCTTTATATACGTCTATGTAGTTTTTATACAGTTTTATTACTTTTCTATAGTTTTACATACTTTTATATAGTTTTATATAGTTTTATATAGTTTTATATAGTTTTACATAGTTTTATATAGTTTTATATAGTTTTATATAGTTTTATGTAGCTTCATATAGTTATATATAGTTTTACATAATTTTATACAGTGTTCTATAGTTTTATATAGTTTTATATTGTTCTATATAGTTTTATATAGTTTTATATAGTTTTATATAGTTTTATACAGTATTATATAGTTTTACATAGTTTACTATACTTTTATTAGTTTTATATAGTTTTAAATAGTTTTATATAGTTTTATTAGTTTTATATTTTTATATAGTTTTATATAGTTTAATATAGTTTTATATAGTTTTACACAGTTTTATACAGTTTTATTAGTTTTATACAGTTTTATACAGTTTTATATAGTTTTATATACTTTTATATAGTTTTATATAGTTTCATATAGTTTGATATAGTTTTATATAGTTTTATATAATTTTATATAGTTTTATATAATTTTATACAGTTTTATATAGTTTTATATAGTTTTATATTGTTCTATATAGTTTTATTTAGTTTTATATAGTTTTATACAGTTTTATATAGTTTTATACAGTTTTATACAGTTTAATATAGTTTTATATAGTTTTATAAAGTTTTATATAGTTTTATATAGTTTTATATAGTTTAATATAGTTATTATAGTATTACACAGTTTTATACAGTTTTATTAGTTTTATATATTTTTATACAGTTTTATATAGTTTTATATAGTTTTATATTGTTCTATATATTTTTATATAGTTTTATATAGTTTAATATAGTTTTATATAGTTTTACACAGTTTTATACAGTTTTATTAGTTTTATACAGTTTTATACAGTTTTATATAGTTTTATATACTTTTATATAGTTTTATGTAGCTTCATATAGTTATATATAGTTTTACATAATTTTATACAGTGTTATATAGTTTTATATAGTTTTATATTTTTCTATAAAGTTTTATGTAGCTTCATATAGTTATATATAGTTTTACATAATTTTATACAGTGTTATATAGTTTTATATAGGTTTATGTTTTTCTATATAGTTTTATATAGTTTTATATAGTTTTATATAGTTTTATATAGTATTATATAGTTTTACATAGTTGACTATACTTTTATTAGTTTTATATAGTTTTAAATAGTTTTATATAGTTTTATATAGTTTTTTATAGTTTTATATAGTTTAATATAGTTTTATATAGTTTTACACAGTTTTATACAGTTTTATTAGTTTTATACAGTTTTATACAGTTTTATATGGTTTTATATACTTTTATATAGATTTATATAGTTTTACATAGTTTTATATAGCTTTATATGGTTTTATACAGTTTTACACGGTTTCATATAGTTATATATAGTATTATATAGTTTCATACAGTTTTATTA